>NC_079229.1:957500-1040000 GCF_029633865.1 Lampris incognitus | reverse complement strand
GAGGCGGATCAGAGAGGCGGATCAGAGAGGCGGATCAGAGAGGCTGATCAGAGAGGCCGGTCAGAGAGGCGGATCAGATAGGTGGATCAGAGAGGCGGATCAGAGAGGCTGATCAGAGAGGCCGGTCAGAGAGGCGGATCAGATAGGTGGATCAGATAGGTGGATCAGATAGGTGGATCAGATAGGCGGATCAGAGAGGCGGATCAGAGAGGCGGATCAGAGAGGCGGATCAGAGAGGCGGATCAGAGAGGCGGATCAGAGAGGTGGCTCAGAGAGGCGGATCAGAGAGGCGGATCAGCTCATGTGGACACAGCGTTCATTGAAAGAAACATTTCATCATCACTCAGATGATGCTGATGATGATGAAAGGTTTCATCATCCTCATCTGAGTGAGCTCCTCAGTCTAAAGGCCCTGACACAGCAAACCGACTAGCAGCAACGAAGGCGGACTGTTGCATCGCCTGCGTCTGGGCCGAACAGCAGCACTTGAGCACACCACAAAGACTACAGCTGACAGCCAACGAGCATGTAGGTTCTGCACTGATTTGCTAAGCTGAACAGCCAATAGGAGTGATCTCTCACCGACGGGCTCCGCCCATTCAACATGCTGAATCAGCAGAAAAGTTGCCAACAGGGTTCCGACTAGTGCCGACAGTACACACCGCAAAAACTAGGGTCACAGACGCTCACCGACGGCCCAACATTGGCTGACGGGCGGCTGGCGGCCTGGTGTGTCAGGACCTTTTAAACAACACAGTGGCATCAGGACTGAACCCAACGATCAGTTTCATATGCAAATTACCATCACCATTAACTAGACTCTCAATGGCCATGTGTACTATTCACATAGTTGGGAATAGTTGCATCACAGCATTGTAAGATGGTGACGGCATCCGGGTGGCGTAGCGGTCTATTCTGTTGCCTACCAACACAGGGATCGCCAGTTCGAATCCCCATGTTACCTCCAGCTTGGTTGAGCGTCCCTACAGACACAATTGGCCATGTCTGCAGGTGGGAAGCCGGATGTGCATGTGTCCTGGTCGCTGCACTAGCGCCTCCTCTGGTCAGTTGAGGGTGCCTGTTTAGGGGGGGAACTGGGGGGATAGCGTGATCCTCCCACGTGCTACGTCCCCCTGGTGAAACTCCTCACTGTCAGGTGAAAAGAAGCGGCTGGTGACTCCACATGTATGGGAGGAGGCATGTGGTAGTCTGCAGCCCTTCCCGGATCAGCAGAGGGGGTGGAGCAGTGACCGGGATGGCTCAGACCCGTCCTGGAAAATTGGGCAGATACAATTGGGGAGAAAAGCGGAAAAAAGTGGAAAAAAAACAAACAAATTAAAAAACATAAAAAGATGGTAACAGATGTACTCTTGGCAGGGATGGTCATTCCTCTTCACGTAGATGGCCTCTGACTCCCCGTTCAAACCTCGTCCTTGAAAGAGTGGCCACTGGCCTGTAGATGGTGTAGACTGGGTGTAGATTTTCCAAACATTGCATCTCAGTTGCTTTCAAACCCCAAAACATGCTGTACCAGCAGTTGGTCCACCCCGAGGATCGGGTCCCCCGGCACAAACAGAGCAATGTAGTGTAGCTGTTAAGTACCAGGAGGGTTGCCGTGACTTGTACATTGGGAAACCAAACAGACGCTGGCCAAGAGGATGACACAACACAGGAGAGCTAACACGTCAGACCAGGACTCCACAGTCTACACCATCTACAGGCCAGGACCACAGTCTACACCATCTACAGGCCAGGACTCCACAGTCTACACCATCTACAGACTAGGACTCCACAGTCTACACCATCTACGGGCCAGGACTCCACAGTCTACACAATCTACAGGCCATGACTACACAGTCTACACCATCTACAGGCCATGACTACACAGTCTACACCATCTACGGGCCATGACTCCACAGTCTACACCATCTACAGGCCAGGACTCCACAGTCTACACCATCTACAGGCCATGACTACACAGTCTACACCATCTACAGGCCATGACTACACAGTCTACACCATCTACGGGCCAGGACTCCACAGTCTACACCATCTACAGCCCGGGACTCCACAGTCTATACCATCTACAGGCCATGACTCCACAGTCTACACCATCTACAGGCCATGACTCCACAGTCTACACCATCTACAGACCAGGACTCCACAGTCTACACCATCTACGGGCCAGGATTCCACAGTCTACACCATCTACGGGCCAGGACTCCACAGTCTACACCATCTACAGGCCAGGACTCCACAGTCTATACCATCTACAGGCCATGACTCCACAGTCTACACCATCTACAGGCCATGACTACACAGTCTACACCATCTACGGGCCAGGACTCCACAGTCTATACCATCTACAGACCAGGACTCCACAGTCTACACCATCTACGGGCCAGGACTCCACAGTCTACACCATCTACGGGCCAGGACTCCACAGTCTACACCATCTACGGGCCAGAACTCCATGGTCTATACCATCTACAGACCAGGACACAACAGTCTACACCATCTACAGACCAGGACTCCACAGTCTACACCATCTACGGGCCAGGACTCCACAATTTATACCATCTTCGGACCAGGACTCCACAGTCTACACCATCTACAGGCCATGACTCCACAGTCTACACGATCTACAGGCCAGGACTCCACAGTCTACACCATCTACAGACCAGGACTCCACAGTCTACACCATCTACGGGCCAGGACTCCACAGTTTATACCATCTACAGACCAGGACTCCACAGTCTACACCATCTACGGGCCAGGACTCCACAGTCTATACCATCTACAGACCAGGACTCCACAGTCTACACCATCTACAGGCCAGCGCTCCACAGTCTACACCATCTACGGGCCATGACTCCACAGTCTACACCATCTACAGACCAGGACTCCACAGTCTACACCATCTACGGGCCAGGACTCCACAGTCTATACCATCTACGGACCAGGACTCCACAGTCTACACCATCTACGGGCCATGACTCCACAGTCTACACGATCTACAGGCCAGGACTCCACAGTCTACACCATCTACAGGCCAGTGGCCACTCTTTCAAGGATGAGGATGTGCACATCCTTGATAGAGAGGAGCGCTGGATTGAACGGAGAGTCAAAGAGGCCATCTATGTGAAGAGGGAACGACCATCCCTGAACTGGGGGGGGGGGGCTAAGAGTACATCTGTCACCATCTTACAATGCTGTGATTGCAACTATTCCCCACTCCTCTGTGAATAGTACACATGACCACTGTAACTCTAGTTAATGGTCACAGCAGTTTGCATATGAAACCAATCATTGGTTTGGGTGGTTATGCTTCTGTATTGTTTATAAGGGCGGGGACACCTGCAGTCACTGTATTGTTTAGAAGGGTGGGGGTACCTGCAGTCACTGTGTTGTTTATAAGGGTGGGATACTTGCAGTCAGTTGAGACTGAAGAGGTCACTTAGGGCCCAGGCACACTAAACCGACTAGCAGTGATGAAGGCCGACTGTTGCGTCGCCTCATGTCATCTGCGTCTGGGCTGAACAGCAGCACTTGAACACAACACAAAGACTACAGCCCATGGCCAACTAGCATGTAGGTTCTGCACTGATTCGCTAAGCTGAACAGCCAATCAGAGTTATCTCTCTCACCGACGGGCTCCGCCCTTTCAACATGCTGAATCGACCGAAAAGCTGCCGACAGGGATCCGACGGAGGTCCGACTAGTGCTGACGGTGCGGGACACACCACAAAAACTAGGGTCACAGACGCTCACCGACAGCCCAACATTGGGTCGATGGTCGGCCGTCGGCCTGGTGTATCAGGGCCCTTAGTTGATGATGCAACGTTGCTCTCAATAAACATGTCCAGATGAACTGATTCACCTTTCTGTGAGCTCAAAACATAAAGGTGCCAATCTCAAAAAAAATACCTTGTTTCCATTCTGTCTGTTACAGTATGTGGAGGCTCTCTGACGGGTCTCGGTGGCTCCTTCAGCTACCCAAACACCCCCGGTCACGATGAGTATGAACACCTTCTCAGCTGTGCCTGGGTGGTCCGCACCGACCCAAACAAGGTCTGTTCCAGTGTGTGTGTGGATTGCTGTGTGTATGTGTGTGGGCTTTCATTCTAGAGTAAAATATACCCAGTTGAAATATTCTGTCTGCCACAAAGTGATTTAATAAGGTCAAACTCACTTCCTTCTATCATTTTTAAAAGTTATTAGCCAACCTTGCTGCAAAACACTGACACTGGGGTGGATGAATTTGAAAGGTGAAACAACTGACATTAGAACAACCCTTTTCCCCAAAGTACCATACAGTATGGCTGTTTCAGCATCTCCCCTGACTCGTTAGTCGTAAAAGACTCAGGAAGTCTAAGTCTGTTTTAAGCCTATCTATCTAAATTCCAGTCTGTTGAGGCTCTGGGTCCATTTCCCTCAGCCATGAATAGACTCTGCTCAGTCATGTCAAATTCATTTTATTTGTTTACCCCATTATCACAAATATGCCTCTGTGGGCAACACAACATCCTGTCCTTAGGGCCCAGACACACCAAACTGACTAGCGACGACGAAAGCCGGCTGTTGTGTCGCCTCACGTCGCCTGTCCTCTGGGCCAAAGGGTAGCACTTGAACACACTGCAAAGACTACAGCCCACGGCCAACTAGCATGTACGTTCTGCACTGATTCGCTAAGCTGAACAGCCAGTCAGCGTGATCTCTCTCACCGACGGGCTCCGCTGCCGACAGGGGTCTGACTAGTGCCGATGGTGTGGGACACACGGCAAAAACTAGGGTCACAGACACTCACCAACAGACCGACATTGGCCGACAGCTGACTGTCAGCCTAGTGTGTCACGGCCCTTAGACCCTTGCATCGGTTAAGGAACAATGCCCAAAAAAACCTAGAGAAAAAATAGGAAGAGACCTCAGCGAGAGCAACAGAGAAGGGAGCTCTCTCCCAAGATGGACAACATGCAACGGATGTTGTAGTTACACAATTTACACAATACAACATTGAAAGAGGATAACCGAATTATGATGTAATTATAAGATATATAAAGAATATGATGAGGAGGATGCCAAGCAGTATCCAGACGCCACCAGAACAGCCCAGGACCTGAGCCACGTGACCACCATCACCATGTTAAAAAAAAGTTGTCACACATCTTAGTGAGAGAAGGATATAACATTGAAACAGGATAACAAAATTATATGGATTTATAAGATATTTGAAAAGAAAATGTGATGAGGAGGATGCTAAGCAGTGTCTCGGGTGGTGACCACCATCACCATGGAGACCTGAGAGGAGGAAAGACTGCATGTGCACACAAGGGAGACTCGCATGACACCATTCACACATGGAAAAAGAGAAAGGAGAAGACATCATTCAGAGAAAGAGAAAAGACATGTGAGAGCAGAGAACAGTTTGCAATAGTCATTAGTCATAATCAATTAAGTCATCAATTAGTCATAATCTATACTCTATATTCTCGTCAGCAGAACAGTGCTTGGTAAATTCATTGAGACAGAAACCGACCTGCCATGCAGCACAGGTTGTGAAACGCTCATCTTAAAGACAACTACTAATTGTAGGCTAAGGCAAAAAGATGAGTTTTAAGTTTAGATTTTAATGGTGGTGAAGACCGCAGGGAGCGAGATGGAGTGAAAGTCTGAAGGAGGTCTGTGAGATAAGCAGGGGATAGATTATGCAGAGCTTTGAATTTTAATAATAACATTTTAAAATTAATCCGCTGTGACACAGGAAGCCAGTGTAATTGAATCAGCAGGGGAGAGACATGGTCAGTGGACTTTGAACGTGTAGTTATCCATGCCGCAGAATTCTGGATGAGTTGAAGTTGGTGAATAAGTTTGTTGGAGATGCCTGCCAGGATAACATTGCGGTAGTCAATGTGTGATGTGACCAAAGCATTGACTAAGACTTCCGTGGAGTGTTGTGTTAAAGCAGGGCATAGTTTGGAGATGTTTCGTCAATGGAAAGAGGCATTACATGAGATATTGTTTATATGAATGGGAAATGAAAAGGTACTACCTAGCATAACACCAAGGCTCTTAGCCTGAGCAGAGACAGGTATGGTTGCTCCAGCAATGGGGAGTGAGCAAATATTATTTTCTGAGAATGTAGATTTAATGCCAGTGATGAGTAGATCAGTTTTACTGCTGTTGAATTTCAGATAATTGTTAGCCATCCATATCTGTATATCGTGGAGACAAACGGTGAGGGCACTGAAGGGGAGAGTGAAGCGGGGCTCAGTGGACACATAAAACATAGCAGTGGAAATGGATACCATAGTGCCAGAAGATGTTGCCAAGAAGGAGGAGGTAAATAATAAACAGGAGTGGTCCCAACACTGATCCCTGTGGAACTACATGAGGAACTATCAAACCTTCTGACCAGTAATTCTGAATTTGTACAAAATGTGTGCTGTCTGTAAGGTAGGAAGCAAACCACTGCTACATAATGCCCCAACTCAAATGCTAGCCATACAGTCCATGAGAAGCTGATGGGCTGTAGTATTGAAGGCTGCAGTGAGGTCAAGGAGGATAGAATCAAGAGTAGACTGGAGTCAGCTGCACGAAGGAGGTCATTAGTGATCTTAACCAGGGCTGTTTCTGTGCTTTTTGGGATAAAAGCCAGGTTGGAATTGCTCAAAGAGATCGTTGTTTTCAAGGTAGATCTTGAGTTGAGATGCAACTACCCTCTCAAGGATTTTGGAGATGAATGGTAAATTTGAAATTGGCCAGTATTTGTTTTGGTTAGTAGAGTCTAAATTATTTTTTTCAGAGTTAGTCTGATTATGGCAAACTTCGGTGAAGCGGGAACTATACCAGTGGACAGAGAGGAGTTGATGATGGAGGATATTAGGGAGGTGATGGAGGGCAGGCACGTTTTAGCTAGGGTTGTGGGAATTGGATCCAGGTGACATGTGGCGGTGCTAGACTTAGTAATAAGTTCTGAAATGTGATTTTCAGTTGGAAGACTGAAGTCACATAGGACAGTCGATGGAGACAGTTTCATGGCACTTGCTGATGGTAAGTCAGTCTGCGTGATGTTAGCATAGGCTAGCTGCTCATGAATGGTGCTCATTTTGGAGTTGAAAAACTTCCAAAAGGCGCAACATTGTTCATTAGAAATGCTCCTGTTCATATTGGTTTTATGTGGATTTAGTAACATTTTAACTGTGGAGAAGAGAGTCCCAGTATTCCCTTCAACTGTACTGATGATATTTGCGTAATAGGATGTTTTAGCTGTTGAAAGAGAATTTTTGTAATGGAGTATATGAACCCTGAACCCCCGTGTGCTCTTTATCTCCAGATCCTGAAAATCACCTTCCCGTACTTTAACCTGGAGGCCAGCACAAACTGCAACTTTGACTTCCTCCAGATCCACGATGGCGACAGTGCCTCGGCCTACATGATTGGCAAGTACTGCGGCCATAACAATCCCCAGCAGCTCCTCAGCTCCCACAATGCCCTCTACTTCTGGTTCCGCTCCGACTCCTCGATCAACGCCGGGGGCTTCACTGTTGTATGGCAGTCCGAAGACCCAGGTAGGGGCGGCAGTATCTCAGTGTGCATGGGTTTCTGTGGGAGGGCCTTGAGAGTGCGTGTGCATGTGTGTGTGTCTATTTTAACAAATTGAGGTGGTGAAGTGATGGTGTGTGTTAGTGAGTGTGCATGTTAGCTGATCTGGGTGGTGTTGGTGGCAGTGTTTGGGTTGGCTGGGTTGTAGTAAATTATAATCTTAATCTGTGAACCTAAAGTTTGTGTGCATGTGTTATGCAGATGACATAGTTGTGTATCTGTATGTGGGATTTTTAGGAGATTGATGTGATATTGGTTTGTGGTAGTGTATGTACCATAGGGGTGTGTGATGGTGTCAGTGCTGGTGTTTGTGTTAGAGAGGTAAGATGGTGTAGTCATGGTGTGTGTACATATACGGATGTTGTATCAGTTGCAGTCTTCAATCAGATTTGATGTGTGTGTCGCTCTTAGTCTTTACCTGAGTAAGCCTTCGTGGGTAGATGAGTAGTGGTCTTGAAAGGCTTTGTTGCAAGATGAGTAGTGGTCTTTAAAGGCTTTGTGGCTAGATGAGTAGTGGTCTTGAAAGGCTTTGTGGCAAGATAAGTAGTGGTCTTTAAAGGCTTTGTGGCTAGAAGAGTAGTGGTCTTTAAAGGCTTCATGGAACAATGAGTAGTGGTCTCTAAAGGCTTTGTGGCTAGATGAGTACTGGTCTTTAAAGGTTTTGGCTAGATGAGTAGTGGTCTTGAAAGGCTTTGTGGCAAGATGAGTAGTGGTCTTTGAAGGTTTTGTGGTTAGATGAGTAGTGGTCTTTAAAGGCTTCATGGGTCAATGAGTATTTGTCTTTAAAGGCTTTGTGGCTAGATGAGTAGTGGTCTTTAAAGGCTTTGGCTAGATGAGTAGTGGTCTTTAAAGGCTTTGTCTAGATGAGTAGTGGTCGTAGTGGTCTATAAAGGCTTTGTCTAGATGAGTAGTGGTCGTAGTGGTCTATAAAGGCTTTGGCTAGATGAGTAGTGGTCGTAGTGGTCTATAAAGGCTTTGGCTAGATGAGTAGTGGTCTTTAAAGGCTTTGTGGCTAGATGAGTAGTGGTCTTTAAAGGCTTTGGCTAGATGAGTAGTGGTCTTTAAAGGCTTTGGCTAGATGAGTAGTGGTCTTTAAAGGCTTTGTGGCTAGATGAGTAGTGGTCTTTAAAGGCTTTGGCTAGATGAGTAGTGGTCTTTAAAGGCTTTGTGGCTAGATGAGTAGTGGTCTTGAAAGGCTTTGTGGCAAGATGAGTAGTGGTCTTTATAGGCTTTGTGGCTAGATGAGTAGTGGTCTTTAAAGGCTTCATGGGACAATGAGTGGTGGTCTCTAAAGGCTTTGTGGCTAGATGAGTAGTGGTCTTTAAAGGCTTTGGCTAGATGAGTAGTGGTCTTTAAAGGCTTCATGGGACAATGAGTGGTGGTCTTGAAAGGCTTTGTGGCAAGATGAGTAGTGGTCTTTGAAGGCTTTGTGGTTAGATGAGTAGTGGTCTTTAAAGGCTTCATGGGTCAATGAGTATTTGTCTTTAAAGGCTTTGTGGCTAGATGAGTAGTGGTCTTTAAAGGCTTTGGCTAGATGAGTAGTGGTCTTTAAAGGCTTTGGCTAGATGAGTGGTGGTCTTTAAAGGCTTTGTGGCTAGATGAGTAGTGGTCTTTAAAGGCTTTGGCTAGATGAGTGGTGGTCTTTAAAGGCTTTGTCTAGATGAGTAGTGGTCTATAAAGGCTTTGGCTAGATGAGTAGTGGTCTTTAAAGGCTTTGTGGCTAGATGAGTAGTGGTCTTTAAAGGCTGTTGTACACTGTGTGATGTGGGCCACGTCAGATGAAAGACGACTAAGTGTGGTGATGTCTTTGGCCGTGGCTCCAAAACGGTGGTCCTACGTCGCACTGTGACAAAGGTTCACTGTGTGGCAGGTTCACTGTGAGACAGGTTCACTGTGAGACAGGTTCATTGTGAGACAGGTTCACTGTGAGACAGGTTCAGAGACGGCTGTTATTATGGTCTTGTGACTGAAGACAACCTGGGCAAAAAGTCTGACAGTGTCAGAAATGTAGGACGACCGTCTCACAGTATGACCGCTGCTACGACCTACGTCTACTAACTAACCAATAGAAATGCAGCACGACATGACGCACTGATCAACGTCACGCAGAGTCTTTGCTGGCGCTAAACACAAACAAACACACTGTTAGCATCTGTGACCCAAATGCCCTGGAGTCAACAAAATCAGCAACGAAACAAACAAAATGAGCAACAAAACCAGCAACAAAACAAACAAAACCAGCAACAAAACTAGCAACAAAACAAACAAAACCAGCAACAAAACAAAAAAGTGAGCACCAAAACCAGCAACAAAACAGACAAAACAAACAACAAAACCAGCTACAAAACAAAATTAGCAACAAAACCAGCAACAATACAAACCAAATGAGCAACAAAACAAACAAAATGAGCAACAAAACAGACAAAACAAACAACAAAACTAGCAACAAAACAAACAAAATGAGCAACAAAACCAGCAACAAAACTAGCAACAAAACAAACAAAACCAGCAACAAAACAAACAAAACCAGCAACAAAACCAGCAACAAAACAAACAAAACCATCAACAAAACAAACAAAATGAGCACCAAAACCAGCAACAAAACAAACAACAAAACTAGCAACAAAACAAACAAAATGAGCAACAAAACCAGCAACAAAACTAGCAACAAAACAAACAAAACCAGCAACAAAACAAACAAAACGAACAACAAAACCAGCAACAAAACAAACAAAACCAGCAACAAAACAGGCAAAACAAGCAACAAAACCCATCAACAAAACAAACAAAATGAGCACCAAAACCAGCAACAAAACAAGCAACAAAACCAGCAACAAAATAAACAAAATGAGCAACAAAACAAACAACAAAACCAGCAACAAAATAAACAAAATGAGCAACAAAACCAGCAACAAAACAAACAAAACCAGCAACACAACAAACAAAACGAACAACAAAACCAGCAACAAAACAAGCAACAAAACAGACAAAACAAACAACAAAACCAGCAACAAAACAAACAAAATGAGCAACAAAACCAGCAACAAAACAAACAAAACCAGCAACACAACAAACAAAACGAACAACAAAACCAGCAATAAAACAAACAAAACCGTCAACAAAACAAGCAAAAAAACAGCAACAGAACAAACAAAATGAGCAACAAAACAAACAAAACCAGCAACAAAACAAACAAAACCAGCAACAAAATAAACAAAACCAGCAACAAAACAAACTAAATGAGCAACAAAACTAGCAACAAAACCAGCAACAAAACCAGCAACAAAACAAACTAAATGAGCAACAAAACCAGCAACAAAACCAGCAACAAAACAAACAAAACCAGCAACAAAACAAACAAAACCAGCAACAAAACAAACAAAACCTGCAACAAAACAAACAAAAAGAGCTGCAGCGACTTCTGAAAGGACTAGATTCCTGCTTGGCGTCATGTTGCTCTACCGGCGGCGTAGATTGATGGCGCGTGCTGGTGTGGCAGGCATGCTGATGATGTTTTTGTGGACTTGTGTTGTAGCCTGTGATTCAGTAGTGTTATCATACAGTCTACATACGTCACACTTGATGTTGTACCAAGTTTGTTAGATCCATATCACACAGTGTGGCTTGCAATCAACTTGTAGGACTGCTGAAATCACAGTGTATAGAGGCTTACGTTTTGTGTTGTTTTCAGTTCTGGGCCTGCTGAAATCACACAGTGTGTAGAGGCTTACGTTTTGTGTTGTTTTAACTTGTAGGACTTCTGAAATCACGGTGTGTAGAGGCTTGTGTTTTGTGTTGTAAGTGTGCAGGTTCGACTCAGTCAGTCTGAAAAACAAGTGATTTATGACATGTCTGTCCTACAGAGCCTACCTCTAGCTACCTCTAGTACTTATTCTTTCTCATACCCCCCCCCCCATCTCATAACCCCCCAAGTGTGTGGAGGGGAACTGACAGCTCCCTACGGAAGCATCAACTCCCCTGGTTACCCCGGCAACTACCCGCCCAACCGAGACTGCTACTGGAGCGTGAACGTGGCGCCAGGCCTGCTCATCACCTTCGCCTTTGGCACCCTCAACTTGGAGCAGCACCCCAACTGTAACTTTGACTTCCTGGAGGTAAGCTGCAGGGTGGCCATGGTATCCCAGCATCAAGTGCACAGCTGGAGAAAATCACATTACATATTACATTACATTACATTACAGTCATTTAGTCGACACTTTTATCCAAAGCGACTTACAATAAGTGCATTTACCGTAGGAAATCAGGAGAACTACTGGTCATCAGAGGTCATAAGTGCATCTAAACAAGCATCTAAGAGCAAAACCAGTGCTAAAGTAAAAGTACAAGAAAGAGTGGGTTTTTTTAATGAGTGAATACAGTAAGTGCTAAGAACAAGTAACAGGGCAGTAGTTCTTAAAGAGGTGAGTTTTCAACCTGCACCGAAAGATGGGTAGCGACTCCGCTGTCCTGACATCAGTGGGGAGTTCATTCCACCACTGTGGGGCCAGGACAGAAAAGAGCCGTGACCGAGTCGATCGGCAGCAAGGGGCCTCTGAGCAACGGGGCAACCAGGCGTCCCAAGGCAGCAGAGCGAAGTGGTCGGGCGGGGGTGTGCGACTTGACCATGGCCTGGAGATAGGAAGGAGCTGTTCCTTCCACTGCCCTGTAGGCTAGCACCAGAGTCTTAAACTGGATGTGAGCAGCTACTGAGAGCCAGTGTAGGGACATGAGGACATACAACTAATCATTCCATGCTGCTTTGGTAGGAAGACTGGACTGGCATGCTACCTCATCCAACACACCATCTGACTCTTAACATGTGCCACAAGTCCAAGTACCTGATGACATGTGCCACAAGTCCAAGTACCTGATGACATGTGCCACAACTCAGAGTACCTGATGACATGTGCCACAAGTCCAAGTACCTGATGACATGTGCCACAAGTCCAAGTACCCGATGACATGTGCCACAAGTCAAAGTACCTGATGACATGTGCCACAAGTCCAAGTACCTGATGACATGTGCCACAAGTCCAAGTACTTGATGAGTGTCGCCTCCCAGTTGACTTACAAGTTGTGTCAACTTGAAATGGAAATGTTTGTGTCTTGAGAATACTGATTTTTCAGTTTACAAAGATCTCAGAAGTTATTTTCCATATCAAACACTCCAACTGACAGACAGTATTTGTACACCAAAGCGAAGACTCAGGAGGTGTAGCCTCCACAGACAAACCAGTCAGTCTGTTTTACTGAATGAAGGTGAAAGCCTCCATTCTGCAGCAGCTGTACTTTCTAAAACATGGCATCATCATGGAAAACAGATGGCCTTGGTTTGTTTTTTGGAGATCACATCATAAGAGCTTTTGGTTTGGCATGAATTCCAAGCCAACCCATTCCAGGAGCACCTGGTTTACTGCTGTTTGGAGATCACATCATAAGAGCTTTTGGTTTGGTATGAATCCCAAGCCAACCCATTCCAGGAGCGCCTGGTTTACTGCTGTTTGAGCAAGAAGCACTTCCCTCATCTCTTCTTTGTATTGGCAGAGATCATTTCGTTTGTAAAGTTTGTTTGTTAAAGAAGGCAGGTAAGGGCCTCCAGGTAGTATGGCGGTCTATCTGTTGCCTACCAACATGGGGATCAGCGGTTCGAATCCCCATGTTACCTCCGGCTTGGTCGGGCGTCCCTACAGACACAATTGGCCCCTGCCTGCGTGTGGGGAGCCGGATGTGGGTATGTGTCCTGGTTGCTGCACTAGCGCCTCCTCTGGTCAGTTGGGACACCTGTTCGGGGGGGAGGGGGAACTGGGGGGAATAGCGTGATCCTCCCACGTGCTACGTCCCCCTGGTGAAACTCCTCACTGTCAGGTGAAAAGAAGCGGCTGGTGACTCCACATGTATGGGAGGAGGCATGTGGTAGTCTGCAGCCCTCCCCGGATCAGCAGAGGGGGTGGAGCAGAGACCGGGATGGCTGGGAAGAGTGGGGTGATTGGACAGGTACAATTGGGGAGAAAAAGGGGGGACAAATCCAAAAAAAAAGAAGGCAGGTAAGAGTGTTTTGGAAGCAGATGACTGAAAGAAATAGGTGCTGATGTGAGTCATGTCCCGCGTGTGCCTGCAGATCCGCGATGGCCTTCTGCCACAAGACCCTGTTCTGGGCAAGTACTGCAGCACAGCATCTCCGGCTCCTCTGCACACCACTGGCCCAGCCGCCTGGATCCACTTCCACGCCGACGCCAGTGTCTCCGACCGTGGCTTCCACATCACATACACCACCTCACCATGTAAGACACTTAAACACAAACACACACACACACACATCATTCTGTCCTTTATATATCATAGTTACACATCATGGCCCAGTGTAAGAGACGCCACTGAACACATGCAGGCAGTATGCTACAGACATACACCACCTCACCATGTAAAAACCCCAATTCCAATGAAGTTGGGACGTTTGTAAAATGTAAATAAAAACAATACAATGATGTGCAAATCCTTTTCCACCTATATTCAATTGAATACACTACAAAGACAAAATATTTAATGTTCAAACTGATAAACTTTATTGGGTTTTTTTGCAAATATTCACTCATTTTCATCAAATTCCTTGCAGTTGTACGTTGAGAAACGTTGTTCTTAAACTGTTGGACGATTGGCTCACGCAGTTGTTCACAAAGTGGTGAACCTCGCCCCATCCTTGCTTGTGAACGACTGAGCCTTTCGGGGATTCTCCTTTTATGCCCAATCATGACACTCGCCTGTTTCCAGTTAACCTGTTCACCTGTGGAATGTTCCAAACAGGTGTTTTTTGAGCATTCCTCAACTTTCCAGTCTTTTGTTGCCCCTGTCCCAGCTTCTTTGGAAGATGTTGCAGGAATCAAATTCAAAATGAGTGAATATTTGCAAAAAACAATTAAGTTTATCAGTTTGAACATTAAATATCTTGTCTTTGTAGTGTATTCAACTGAATATAGGTGGAAAAGGATTTGCAAATCATTGTGTTCTGTTTTTATTCACGTTTTACACAACATCCCAACTTCATTGGAATTGGGGTTTGTAAGACACGTAAAAGACACACACACACACCCCCACTCTGTCCTTTATATAGTATAGTTAGACATTACGCCCCGGTGTAAGAGACCCCACTTAAACAGACACACACCATTCTGTCCTTTATATAGTATCGTTACACATCATGCCCCAGTGTAAGAGACCCCACTGAACACATGCAGGCAGTATGGTACACAGTGTGGTACACAGTATGGTACCATGTACCATACTGTGTACCACATCTTGTTCCTTTAACTTTATCACAGGATGGGCCAATACACAGTATGGTACACGGTATGGTACACGGTATGGTACACGGTGTGGTACACGGTATGGTACATGGTATGGTACACGGTATGGTACACGGTACCATACTGTGTACCACATCTCGTTCCTTTAACTTTATCACCGGATGGGCCAATACATAGTATGGTACAGGGTATGGTACATGGTATGGTACACGGTATGGTACACAGTATGGTACATGGTATGTTACACGGTATGGTACACAGTATGGTACACAATATGGTACACGGTACGAGCTGCAGCTGTGTATCGGCTCATGCTGTGATAAAGTTAAAGGAGGAGACACATGAAATGATTTGAGAAAATTGGAGAACAGGGCTTCTACACAGCTTGACACATCTTAAAAGTTCCCGTTATCTAAATCCAATGCCCCAAAAACGGTAGGGAATACAGTTAACTGTAGTATTTTGAATCCGTAAATCAGTTTTAGAAGTATTTCAGTGCAGTTTTCTTTTTCATAGCCAAATCTTATATTCTGATGAGTGTATAGTTTGAGCCATCCATCCATTATCCAAAACACTTATCCTACTGTCAGGGTCGCGGCGATTCTCGAGCCTCAGTTTTCTTCCAGTTTTTTGTAGAATTTCTAGTTTCTCTTCTTGCCAGAGTAACTGTATCCTGACAGGGCTAAAGTTCAGCCAGATGGGAGTTGTTTTGTAGAATTTCTAGTTTCTCTTCTTGCCAGCAGTGACTGTATCCTGACAGGGCTAAAGTTAAGCCAGATGGGAGTTTTTTGCAGAATTTCTAGTTTCTCTTCTTGCCAGCAGTGACTGTATCCTGACAGGGCTGAAGTTAAACCAGATGGGAGTTTTTTGTAGAATTTCTAGTTTCTCTTCTTGCCAGCAGTGACTGTATCCTGACAGGGATGAAGTTAAGCCAAATGGGAGTTGTTTTGTAGAATTTCTAGTTTCTCTTCTTGCTAGCAGTGACTGTATCCTGACAGGGATGAAGTTAAGCCAAATGGGAGTTGTTTTGTAGAATTTCTAGTTTCTCTTCTTGCCAGCAGTGACTGTATCCTGACAGGGATGAAGTTAAGCCAAATGGGAGTTGTTTTGTAGAATTTCTAGTTTCTCTTCTTGCCAGAGTATCTGTATCCTGACAGGGATGAAGTTAAGCCAAATGGGAGTTGTTTTGTAGAATTTCTAGTTTCTCTTCTTGCCAGCCGTGACTGTATCCTGACAGGGGTGAAGTTAAGCCAGACGGGAGTTATTTTGTAGAATTTCTAGTTTCTCTTCTTGCCAGCAGTGACTGTATCCTGACAGGGATGAAGTTAAGCCAAATGGGAGTTGTTTTGTAGAATTTCTAGTTTCTCTTCTTGCCAGAGTATCTGTATCCTGACAGGGATGAAGTTAAGCCAAATGGGAGTTATTTTGTAGAATTTCTAGTTTCTCTTCTTGCCAGAGTATCTGTATCCTGACAGGGATGAAGTTAAGCCAAATGGGAGTTGTTTTGTAGAATTTCTAGTTTCTCTTCTTGCCAGAGTATCTGTATCCTGACAGGGATGAAGTTAAGCCAGATGGGAGTTGTTTTGTAGAATTTCTAGTTTCTCTACTTGCCAGCAGTGACTGTATCCTGACAGGGATGAAGTTAAGCCAGATGGGAGTTGTTTTGTAGAATTTTTAGTTTCTCTTCTTGCCAGCAGTGACTGTATCCTGACAGGGCTAAAGTTCAGCCAGATGGGAGTTGTTTTGTAGAATTTCTAGTTTCTCTTCTTGCCAGCAGTGACTGTATCCTGACAGGGCTGAAGTTAAGCCAGATGGGAGTTTTTTTTGTAGAATTTCTAGTTTCTCTTCTTGCCAGCAGTGACTGTGTCCTGACAGGGATAAAGTTAAGCCAAATGGGAGTTGTTTTGTAGAATTTCTAGTTTCTCTTCTTGCCAGCAGTGACTGTATCCTGACAGGGATGAAGTTAAGCCAGATGGGAGTTTTTTGTAGAATTTCTAGTTTCTCTTCTTGCCAGCAGTAACTGTATCCTGACAGGGATGAAGTTAAGCCAAATGGGAGTTGTTTTGTAGAATTTCTAGTTTCTCGTCTTGCCAGCAGTGACTGTATCCTGACAGGGCTGAGGGTAAGCCAGATGGGAGTTGCGGACACCACATCGGGAAACTATGCACAGTCCAGTGCAGAGCAACTCGTTGGCGTGAGCTGAAGGGACAGAAATGTTACCTCTTTGATTTGCTCTTGGCTCCTGTTTCTCGATTCCGCTCTGATGGTGAAATCTTTTCCACCCCTGTCTTGCTCCTCAGCTGACTCCGGATGTGGAGGCACCTACACCGAAAGCGAGGGCATCATCATCTCCCCCAACTGGCCAAACAACTACGCTCATAACCGCCAGTGTATCTACTTAATCCGCCTGCCTGCCAACGAGGTGGTCTCCCTGAACTTCACCCACATGTCCCTGGAAACCCACGTCACCTGCACCTTTGACTACGTGGAGGTAAGAACTGTCATTCTCGCTGAAAAAGATGGTGGTCATACAGGCTGGGTGGAAGAGTTTTTCTTTTTTTAATATTTAACGTTGGTAGACGGCTTAATTCCAGGGGTCACTTACAGCCAAAGATGGGTGGAGATAATTCACAACACAACATGTTACAAAATACATCTTTCTCAAATGTGTCAAAATACACGACAAAATACTGCGTCAAAAATGTATTTAATCAAAATTACACATATTTCTAATACCAAAAAAATACATAGCGCCTGGAGTGTCAGAATTTCTCCAAAGGCGGGGACGTCTGGGTCGCGTGGCAGTCTATTCTGTTGCCTACCAACACAGGGATCGCCGGTTCGAATCCCCATGTTTCCTCCGGCTTGGTCGGGCGTCCCTACAGACACAATTGGCTGTGTCTGTGGGTGGGAAGCCAGATGTGGATATGTATCCTGGTCGCTGCACTAGCGCCTCCTCTGGTTGGTTGCGGCACCTGTACAGGGGGGAGGGGGAACTGGGGGGAATAGCATGATCCTCCCACGTGCTATGTCCCCCTGGTGAAACTCCTCACTGTCAGGTGAAAAGAAGCAGCTTGCGACTCCACATGTATCGGAGGAGGCATGTGGTAGTCTGCAGCCCTCCCCGGATCGGCGGGGGGTGGGGGGGGAGCAGTGTGCAGCAACTCGGACGGCTCGGGAGAGTGAAGTAAGTGGTCAAGTACAATTGGGGAGAAAAAGGGAGAACATTTTTTTTCTTCAAAGACCACTTTTGCAGAGTAGGGGTTCTTAAAATCAGGTTGTGTTATGAACATCTGCTTCCGGTGTGGGAAGATGGCTGCACGAATTCACATTTGCGGCGGCCTCAGCCAGTACCATCCATGCAGTGTTTTTGTCCATGTCTGCGTCTAAGTTTGTCTTCGCTTGATGGCTGGGAGAGCTGGTGCTGGATTGGCTTGGAAAGCGGGGCTGGCTAAGTTAACTGCTAACCCATACAGACTGGCAGTTCTGATAACACCGAGGGGGGTCTGGCGGTGGCCTCGCCTGGCGTTGACTGTGGTGTTTTTGATGTGGTCGTGAGAAGTGTGGGGAGGTGTGTCGAGGGTGTCTGGCTGGGAGAGCTGGTGTTGGATCGGCTGGGAGAGCTTGGTGTGCTTTGTCCGGTGGGTCCAGGGACCATGGTCCCTGCCTGGAGCTGCGCCCAAGGGGAAAACGCTGAGGGCGGTCTGACAGGATGTGGAAGCGGGGCAGGCTAAGCTAACGGCTAGCCCATGCAGACCGGTGGTTCCTACAGTCATCCTGGCTGGCGTTCCTTCTCCTGGACAGTGTTTTTTTAAAAATTTTTTTTTTTAGTTTGGATATATGTGTTAGTTTGGATGTATGTGTTAGCTGGATGTATGTGTGTTCTTGTAGTTTGTGGATGTGTTTGTGTGTTTGTGTTGTACTGCTGTGAGCTGGGGGCAACCATGTTTCGTTTCATTTCATGTGCGCACGTGCATGACGTGAAATGACAAATAATGTGTTCCCGATTCCTGAACAGAGAGGGAGATGATAAGATGATAAGTGATTGGGTGAGGAAGATGCTAAGTGATTGGGTGAGGAAGATAAGTGATTGGGTGATACAGGCCTACACCTTTTCAGCCAAGAGTCTTCAGAGCTGTCGTCTCCCATCACAGTGGGGTTTGACAGTGAGACAGTAAATGACGTAGTTGAACTTGTTTTTTCAATAAGCTGTTCAATACAGCCTCTTTCACTGAAGTGATGTCACCACAAACACACACACACACACACACACACACACACACACACACACACACACACACACACACACACACACACACACACACACACACACAGCAGCCATGTCACCTCATCACGTGTCATGTGGCTGCTAACTATTGTCTCATCATCCTCATCCTCACTGTGACTGAAAGGAACAGCCCATAGGAAACAAGGTATCTCATCATCCTCATCATCACGGTGGCTGAAAGGAACAGCCTGTAGGAAACAATGTGTCTCATCATCCTCATCATCACTGTGGCCGAAAGGAACAGCCTGCAGCTAGGAAACCAGGTGTCTCATCATCCTCATCATCACTGTGACTGAAAGGAACAGCCTGTAGGAAACAAGGTGTCTCATCATCCTCATCATCACTGTGACCGAAAGAAACAGCCTGCAGCTAGGAAACCAGGTGTCTCATCATCGTCATCATCACAGTGACTGAAAGGAACAGCCTGTAGGAAACAAGGTGTCTCATCATCCTCATCATCACTGTGACTGAAAGAAACAGCCTGCAGCTAGGAAACCAGGTGGCTCATCATCCTCATCATCACTGTGACTGAAAGAAACAGCCTGCAGCTAGGAAACCAGGTGTCTCATCATCGTCATCATCACTGTGACTGAAAGGAACAGCCTGTAGGAAACAAGGTGTCTCATCATCCTCATCATCACTGTGACCGAAAGAAACAGCCTGCAGCTAGGAAACCAGGTGTCTCATCATCGTCATCATCACTGTGACTGAAAGGAACAGCCTGTAGTTAGGAAAAAATGTGGCTCATCATCCTCATCATCACTGTGACTGAAAGGAACAGCCTGCAGCTAGGAAACCAGGTGTCTCATCATCGTCATCATCACTGTGACTGAAAGGAACAGCCTGTAGTTAGGAAAAAATGTGGCTCATCATCCTCATCATCACTGTGACTGAAAGGAACAGCCCGTAGGGAACAAGGTGTCTCATCATCCTCATCATCACTGTGACCGAAAGGAACAGCCTGCAGCTAGGAAACCAGGTGTCTCATCATCCTCATCATCACTGTGACTGAAAGGAACAGCCTGTAGGAAACAAGGTATCTCATCATCCTCATCATCACTGTGACTGAGAGGAACAGCCTGGAGGAAACAAGGGGCTGCAGCCCTCTGTCGTCTCGAGTCTGAGCTCAGCTGTAAAGTGTTTTTTTGTAAAGTTTTTTTTAGTATTGTCAAATGCAAAATACCGGGTAAGAGTAGTGGTATTTCAGTGGTGGCCTGGGCCTCCCACTTGTTCTACACCTCTCATGTCTCTTCACAGTTGCAGACTAGAGTTGAGCTCAACAGGGTCTTTCCCCGCTGGTTCTGCCAAGCCTGTTGCCCTGGCTGTGGTTTGGCTAGATAGTAGGTTATTACATGACGTAGGTTATTACATCAATAATTACATGACGAGGCGTTTGGCTACCGTAAGAGAGTCATAGTTACTCCCACTGTTTACCCATGCTTCTTTAAATTTCTCCACTTTGACATTCAGAGCACTGGGCAGAATCACATGGCGTCAGCAGCTGCCCAGGCCTTCGCGCTCCTTTGTTTTAATTGAACAGGTCCACACCAGTTCTACGTTGGCTGCTAGGCGCCAGCCGAGGCGACCCACTGGAGGAGGGAGACCCTGCCCACGAGTAGCGGGGCCATTCCCGGCAGGTGCCGTAGCTAGGGAGATCTGCGAGAAGGGCCTGGCACACATCCAGGGTCGCCACCGCCGTACCCTGGTCCCTTCCACTGGCCCGCCTTCCAGCGCGGGCGTCAGACACCGGCCCATGGAGACGGCCCCCCGAGCGCCGTAAAAAAACGCAGCACGGATGGAAATGGGGGGGGGGGGGCTCCCGCGAGGACAGCGCTGTCCGGCCACAGCCCAGCCCCGTCACAAATGGCCCTGCTCACCGACCGAAGCCGGTGGGCTGGCTGGAAAGTACATTCTTTTGTCCAGACTGGTCAAGTATGGATTACAGAATACTCAAACGTAATTAAAACCTACAGTTCCGGTACTTGTGGTTAATACACAGCCCATCGCTGCTAGCAGCTCAGGTGCTGCTGATGTCACACCTGTAGTCTCCTGCAGTGGAGAAAGGGGCTCCAGGGCTGTAGCAAGGATGCATACTATCTGTGTTTCTATGGAAACACGAGATGAAAAGTTCCACTTGTCTCGTTGATATCGACCAAAGGAATCAGGATCAGGGACAATTAATTGTCACTTCTTTCATGTTGCGTACACAAAAGAAATGACACATTGTGTCCCACAGCCCACAGCGGTGCAAAACAAAGACAAAAACACACATCCCAAATTTCCCAAAAACGACACCACCAAAAACAGAGAACAAAGCAAAAAAACAAACAAACACAAACAGTTAACAACACAGTCCACCCAGCGCAACACAGTCCAGAAATCCCAATGTCCAGGAGAACGAAGGCCAGCCAGGATGACTGTTGGAACTGCTGGTCTGCATGGACTAGCAGCTAGCTTAGCCTGCCCCACTTCCACATCCTGTCAGACCACCCTCAGTGTTTCCTCCTCAGTTGTGGCTCCGGTCAGGGCCGTGGTCCCTGGGCCCACAGGATGCAGCAGACCAGGCTCCCCCAGCTGATCCAGCGCCAGCTCCCTGAGCCAGACACCCTCGACACACCTCCCCGCACTCCATACGATGACAATAAAACACAGTCAAGGCTTGGGCCGCTAGACCGCCCTCGGTGTTATCGGAACTGCCAGTCTGCATGGGCTAGCAGTTAGCTTAGCCTGCCCTGCTTCCGTGTCCTGTCAGAATGCCCTCGGTGTTTCCTCTTTGGGCACAGCTCTGATCAGGGCCGTGGTCCCTGGGCCCACAGACGCAGCACACTAAGCTCTCCCAGCCCAGCCATCAAATGAAGACAAACTTAGATGCAGATGTGAACAAAAACACTGCATGGGCGGTACTGGGTGAGGCCGCCACAACCCTAGGTTCGTGCCGACATCTTCCCACACCTTTACTGGGTGAGGCCGCCGCAAACGTGAATTTGTGCCACCATCTTCCTACACCGGAAGTGGGGATCGCCATGAAATTGATTTTCACCTGCATGTTTCAACACATTCCTGTTTTTCTCTCCCTTGTTGCCATCACCCCCCTCTCCTTTCCTGCCCCCCCACACACACACATACTCTTACTTATGCCCCTCGCTCTCAGGTCCGTGATGGTAGTGCAGAGACAGACCCTCTGATAGGGAAATACTGTGGCACCACCCTGCCGGCCCCCATCCTCTCCACTGCCAACACCCTCTGGATCCGCTTCAAGTCAGACAGCTCGGTCAACAGCGCCGGCTTCAGAGCCCTCTACACAGTTGGTGAGAGATGCACACACACACACGCACACATGCGCACACACATTTTCAAATACATTGAAGAGTTGTATCCCAGCATCCACTGCTGAAACAAAGTCTTTCTGTGGTTTATTTTCTGGGGTCTATTTTCTATGGTTTATTTTCTATGGTTTATTTTCTTAGGTTTATTTTCTGTGGTTTATTAGTTTCTGGGGTTTATTTTCTGGAGTTTATTTTCTGTGGTTTCTTTTCTGGGGTTTATTTTCCAATGTCATCTAATTGTAAATGGTCCATTTCACAGTCATCAATTAGTGATGGAAGTTGAAGCAATGCCTTTAATTTTCTTATCTGTAATTTTTTACCCTGTGTCGCCTTTGTTCTCCAACATGTGAGCAGCTCGTTCAGGAACGAGACTGTCTGTGTGATGCAATATGAACGAGACGGTCTGTCTGAGGCAATATGAACGAGACGGTCTGTCTGATGCAATATGAACGAGACGGTCTGTCTGATGCAATATGAACGAGACGGTCTGTGTGATGCAATATGAACGAGACGGTCTGTCTGATGCAATATGAACGAGATGGTCTGTGATGCAGCATGAACAAGACTGTCTGTGTGTGATGCAGTATGAACGAGACTGTCTGTGTGATGCAATATGAACGAGACTGTCTGTGTGATGCAGTATGACAAAGACTGTCTGTGTGATGCAGTATGAACGAGACTGTGTGATGCAATATGAATGAGACTGTCTGTGTGATGCAATATGAATGAGACTGTGTGTGATGCAGTATGAACGAGACTGTCTGTGTGATGCAATATAAATGAGACTGGCTGTGTGATGCAGTATGAACAAGTCTGTGTGATGCAATATGAACGAGACTGTCCGTGTGATGCAGTATGAACAAGACTGTCTGTGTGATGCAGTATGAACGAGACTGTCTGTGTGATGCAATATGAATGAGACTGTCTGTGTGATCCAATATGAATGAGACTGTCTTGTGTGATGCAGTATGAACAAGATTGTCTGTGTGATGCAATATGAATGAGACTGTCTGTGTGATGCAATATGAACGAGACTGTCTGTGTGAAGCAATATGAACGAGACGGTCTGTCTGAGGCAATATGAACGAGACGGTCTGTCTGATGCAATATGAACGAGACGGTCTGTCTGATGCAATATGAACGAGACGGTCTGTCTGAGGCAATATGAACGAGACGGTCTGTCTGATGCAATATGAACGAGACGGTCTGTCTGATGCAATATGAACGAGACCGTCTGTGTGATGCAATATGAACGAGACGGTCTGTCTGATGCAATATGAACGAGACGGTCTGTCTGATGCAATATGAACGAGACGGTCTGTCTGAGGCAATATGAACGAGACGGTCTGTCTGATGCAATATGAACGAGACGGTCTGTCTGATGCAATATGAACGAGACCGTCTGTGTGATGCAATATGAACGAGACGGTCTGTCTGATGCAATATGAACGAGATGGTCTGTGTGATGCAGCATGAACAAGACTGTCTGTGTGTGATGCAGTATGAACGAGACTGTCTGTGTGATGCAATATGAACGAGACTGTCTGTGTGATGCAGTATGACAAAGACTGTCTGTGTGATGCAGTATGAACGAGACTGTGTGATGCAATATGAATGAGACTGTCTGTGTGATGCAATATGAATGAGACTGTGTGTGATGCAGTATGAACGAGACTGTCTGTGTGATGCAATATAAATGAGACTGGCTGTGTGATGCAGTATGAACAAGTCTGTATGATGCAGTATGACAAAGACTATCTGTGTGATGCAGTATGAACGAGACTGTGTGATGCAATATGAATGAGACTGTCTGTGTGATGCAGTATGAACGAGACTGTCTGTGTGATGCAATATAAATGAGACTGGCTGTGTGATGCAGTATGAACAAGTCTGTGTGATGCAATATGAACGAGACTGTCCGTGTGATGCAGTATGAACAAGACTGTGTGATGCAGTATGAACGAGACTGTCTGTGTGATGCAATATGAATGAGACTGTCTGTGTGATGCAATATGAATGAGACTGTCTTGTGTGATGCAGTATGAACAAGATTGTCTGTGTGATGCAATATGAATGAGACTGTCTGTGTGATGCAATATGAACGAGACTGTCTGTGTGATGCAGTATGACAAAGACTGTCTGTGTGATGCAGTATGAACGAGACTGTCTGTGTGATGCAGTATGAACAAGACTGTCTGTGTGATGCAATATGAATGAGACTGTCTGTGTGATGCAATATGATTGAGACTGTCTGTGTGATGCAGTATGAACAAGACTGTTTGTGTGATGCAATATGAATGAGACTGTCTGTGTGATGCAGTATGAACAAGTCTGTGTGATGCAATACAAACGAGACTGTCTGTGTGATGCAGTACGAACAAGACTGTCTGTGTGATGCAATATGAACGAGACTGTCTGTGTGATGCAGTACGAACAAGACTGTCTGTGTGATGCAGTATGAATGAGACTGTCTGTGTGATGCAGTATGAACAAGACTGTGTGTGATGCAGTATGAACAAGACTGTCTGTGTGATGTAGTATGAATGAGACTGTCTCTGTGATGCAATATGAATGAGACTGTCTGTGTGATGCAGTATGAACGAGACCGTCTGTGTGATGCAGTATGAATGAGACTGTCTGTGTGATGCAGTATGAACAAGACTGTCTGTGTGATGCAATATGAATGAGACTGTCTGTGTGATGCAGTATGAACAAGACTGTCTGTGTGCTGCAATATGAACGAGACTGTCTGTGTGATTCAATATTAACGACACGGTCTGTGTGATGCAGTATGAACAAGACTGTCTCTGTGATGCAATATGAATGAGACTGTCTGTGTGATGCAGTATGAACGAGACCGTCTGTGTGATGCAGTATGAACGAGACCGTCTGTGTGATGCAGTATGAATGAGACTGTCTGTGTGATGCAGTATGAATGAGACTGTATGTATGATGCAATATGAACGAGACTGTCTGTGTGATTCAATATTAACGACACGGTCTGTGTGATGCAGTATGAACAAGACCGTCTGTGTGATGCAGTATGAATGAGACTGTCTGTGTGATGCAGTATGAATGAGACTGTCTGTATGATGCAATATGAACGAGACTGTCTCTGTGATGCAATATGAATGAGACTGTCTGTGTGATGCAATATGAACGAGACTGTCTGTGTGATGCAATATGAACGAGACAATGGTGTTGTTGATAAAAGTGCTCAACAAATGAGGAGCGGGATATTAAGATAGATGTAGGAGAAAAGCTTTAATACATAGCAGTACAAGCTTTTTTTGTGCGTCATGCACGCATCCGCTGCCAATGTGATTGTCACATTGGCAAGCCCAGCCCCTTACCCCATTGGTTGCTGTGCATCGTAACTACCTAATCCATTGGTTGTAATAGTTCGAATGTTTTCTTCTCTCACTTGTTGCTGTCCACCGAAATTAGGAGTGTGACGCGGGGCAACGTAAACTGTGTGTTTTCTTTGTTGAACCACATTAGCGGCTGATGAGTGTGTGACGCAGGAAACAAGCTTGTACTGCTATGTAGCGAAAGTTTTTTCCCCTAAATCTATATTGACATTCCACTCCTCGTTTGTTGAGCACTTTTATCAACACCATTGGCGGTTTCTGAAAAAAAAATATTAGCATCAAGAATGATTGTTTCTATGTAGTATTTGCAGTTCACCTTGCTTTGTTTTTCATTATACTCAGGGTAGGAAACATAGGAGAGGGAAGGATGATGCCTGGCATGAGCTTGTGCCCAGGATTGAGTGGATAAAGTGTTTTCCACAGGCGACCCCATTTTGCCACAGTCTTAACAGTTCTCTCCATCTCTCCCTTCCTCTTCCCTTTCCTCCACAGGTTGCGGAGGAACATTCTCTGGGACAGGCCAGATCCACTCGCCCTACCACCCCGGCACCTACCCGCGCAACAAGGAGTGTGAATGGATTATCAACCAGCCAGAGGGCTATGTGGTCATCCTCAACTTCCTCTCCTTTGACATCGAGGGCAGCTCCTGTCAATACAATTTTGTGGAGGTACACAGACATAAAACAGTTTTTTCCAGTCCAGGCTGAAAGGTCCAAAATCACAGTATTGACAACTGTAATATACAAACTGTAGGCGCCTGTAAATTGTGTTTGCCTGTTATAAAAGTGAAAGCTGATTCAGGAGGTCTTGATGGTATCTCAGTTTTTGGCACGGCCCATGGCTTACAAAAGAGAACCTGATAACAACACTGAGGAATACAGAGTATGATCATATCTATGTAGCCTTTAAACCCAGCCACTGGGGATGCACAAGCCAGTGCATTCTTAGTGCTGGGCTCAAGCCCAGATCAATGGGGAGGGTTGTGTCAGGAAGGGCATACAGTGTAAAACCTTTGCCAAATCAAAAATGTGAATCATAAATAAGATTTCCATACTGGATCGCTCAAGGCCTGAATTGCCAACAGCCACTACCAGTACTGTTGGCCAGCAGGGCGCCAGTGGAAGCTATGCTACTGTTGGGCAAAGGAGAAGGAGAGGGTGAAGGCATGTCCAGAGGCAGCTAGAGAGGAGGGAAGGGTAGGAGTGTGGAGGTGAGAGTCAGAACTTTGAATGTTGGCACTATGACTGGTGAAGGGAGAGAGCTGGCTGATACAATGGAGAGAAGTAAGGTAGATATACTATGTGTGCAAGAGACCAGGTGGAAGGGGAGTAAGGCCAGGAAAATTAGTGGTGGGTTCAAATTCGTCTACCATGGTGGGGATGGGAGGGGAAATGGGGTAGGGGTAATCCTGAAGGAAGAGCGTGTTGGAGGTGAAGAGAGTGTCAGACAGAGGGATGAGTATAAAGATGGAAACTGAAGGTGTGATGATGAATGTTGTCAGCGCATATGCCCCACAAGTTGGGTGTGAGATGGAAGAGAAAGGAGAATTGTGGAGTGAGTTGGGTGACGTGGTGGAGAGGGTACCCAAGGAGGAGAGAGGTGATTGGAGCGGACTTAAATGGACATGTTGGTGAAGGAAACAGAGATGATGAGGAGGTGATGGGTAGGTATGGTGTCAAGGAGAGGAATGCAGAGGACAGATGGTTGGTGGATTTTGTAAAAATGATGGAAATGGCTGTGGTGAATACATATTTCAGGAAGCGGGAGGAACACAGGGTGACGTACAAGAGTGGAGGAAGGTGCACACAGGTGGACTATATCTTATGTAGAAGGCACGATCTAAAAGGGATTGGAGGCTGCAAGGTGGCGACAGGGGAGAACATAGCTAGGCAGCATTGGATGGTGGTCGGTAGGATGACTTTGGAGATCAAGAAGAAGAAGAGAGTGAAGGCAGCGCCGAACATCAAATGGTGGAATTTGAGGAAGGAAGACTGTTGTGTGGAGTTCAGGCAGGAGTTAAGACAGACAGTAGTGAAGAGTTGCCGGATGGCTGGGCAACTACTGCAGAAAGAGTGAGGGAGACAGCTAGGAAGGTACTTGGTGTGTCATCAGGACAGAGGAAGGAAGACAAGGAGACTTGGTGGTGGAATGAGGAAATACAGCAAAGTATACAGAGGAAAAGGTTGGCAAAGAAGAAGTGGGATAGTCAGAGAGATGAAGAAAGCAGACAGGAGTATAAGGAGACGCGACCTAAAGCGAAGAGAGAGGTGGTGAAGGCAAAGGAAAAGGTGGATGGCAAGTACAAACCCCAATTCCAATGAAGTTGGGACGTTGTGTAAAACGTGAATAAAAACAGAATACAATGATTTGCAAATCCTTTTCCACCTATATTCAATTGAATACACTGCAAGGACAAGATATTTAATGTTCAGACTGATAAACTTTATTGTTTTTTGCAAATATTCACTCATTTTGAATTTGATGCCTGCAACACATTCCAAAGAAGCTGGGAAAGGGGCAACAACAGACTGGGAAAGTTGAGGAATGCTCAAAAACCACCTGTTTGGACCATTCCACAGGTGAACAGGTTAACTGGAAACAGGGGAGTGTCCTGACTGGGTATAAAAGGAGCATCCCCGAAAGGCTCAGTCGTTCACAAGCAAGGATGGGGCGAGGTTCACCACTTTGTGAACAACTGTGTGAGCAAATAGTCCAACAGTTTAAGAACAACGTTTCTCAACCTTACAGTTGCAAGGAATTTAGGGACTTCATCATCTCCAGTCCATAATATCATCACAAGATTCAGAGAATCCAGAGAAATCTCTGCACATAAGCGGCAAGGCCGAAAACCAACATTGAATGCCCACGACCTTCGACCCCTCAGGCGGCACTGCATTAAAAACCGACATCACTGTGTAAAGGGTATTACCACGTGGGCTCAGGAGCACTTGGGAAAACCATCGTCAGTTAACACAGTTGGTCGCTACATCTACAAGTGCAAGTTAAAACTCTACCATGCAAAGCCAAAGCCAGATATCAACACCACCCAGAAACGCCGCCTGCCGGCTTCTCTGGCCCGAGCTCATCTGAGATGGACTGACTCAAAGTGGACAAGTGTGCTGTGGTCTGACGGGTCCACATTTCACATTGTTTTTGGAAATCATGGACGTGGTGTCCTCCGGGCTAAAGAGGAAAAGGACCATCCAGATTGTTATCAGGGCAGAGTCCAAAAGCCAGCATCTGTGCTGGTATGGGGATGTGTTAGTGCCCATGGCATCATGAGTAACTTGCACTTCTGTGAAGGCACCATTAATGCTGAAGGTACATACAGGTTTTGGAGCAACATATGCTGCCATCCAAGCGACGTCTTTTTCAGGGACGTCCCTGCTTATTTCAGCAAGACAATGCCAAGCCACATTCTGCACGTGTTACACCAGCGGGGCTACGTAGTAAAAGAGTGCAGGTACTGGACTGGCCTGCCTGCAGTCCAGACCTGTCTCCCATTGAACATGTGTGGTGCATTATGAAGCGCAAAATACGACAACGGAGACCCCGGACTGCTGAGCAACTGAAGTCGTACATCAGCAAGAATGGGAAAGAATTCCACCTACAAAGCTTCAACAAGTAGTGTCCTCAGTTCCCAAACGCTTATTGAGTGTTGTTAAAAGGAAAGGTGGTGTAACACAGTGGTGAACATGCCCCTGTCCCAGCTTCTTTGGAACGTGTTGCAGGCATCAAATTCAAAATGAGTGAATATTTGCAAAAAAACAATAAAGTTTTATCAGTTTGAACATTAAATATCTTGTCTTTGTAGTGTATTCAATTGACTATATCGAAAAGGATTTGCAAATCATTGTATTCTGTTTTTATTTACATTTTACACAACGCCCCAACTTCATTGGAATTGGGGTTTGTAATATGGCAGGTTAGACACTAAGGAAGAGGAAAAGGACTTGTATCGATTAGCTAGACAGAGGGAAGCAGGGAAGGATGGGCAGCAGGTTAGGGTGATGATGGAACGAGGATAGCGATAGAAATGTGCCGACAAGTGAGGAGAGTGTGTTGAGCAGGTAGGAGTACTTTCAGGGGCTGATGAATGAAGAAAATGAGAGAGAGAGAAGGTTGGATGATGTAGGGATAGGGAATCAGGAAGTGCGGGGGTTTAGCAATGATGAATTGAGAGCAGCTATGAAGAAGATGAAGAGTGGAAAGGTGGTTGGTCCAGATGACATACCTGTGGAGGCATGGAGCTGTTTAGGAGTGGTGGCAGTGGAGTTGTTTTTTTTTTTAATAATGTTTTGTTAATATTTACACAACCAAACAAAGGACCAGACAGCACAGATATTGCCAAATTGCAAAACAAGAATGAATAAATCAGTTAACATACATGGGTTGCATTAACATAACATTTGAACCAATTTGTATACATTAGTAGCATGTCAAAGGAAAGAAAAGGCAGTGTCCATGACTCATTTGTGAAAAGAAAGTGAGGGCGCCCTTTCTGCAGTAGGCCAACAAGATCACTAGGAAGATATTCAAGGAAAGGTTGCCAAATATTATAAAAGAAGTTGTAATTACCCTTTAATATAGCACTGAAGTGCTCCATAGGAAAAACCTTAAATGTTTCTCTGCACCGCTTTGTGACTGAGGGAGGTTTCTCCTTGAGCCACTGGAACAGAACGCACCATCTTGCTCAAAGTAGAAGTTTACCCATTAAAGTCAGCTGGCCAGCGGACAAAGAGAACTGTCCTGTAGGTATATTCAACAGAACCAAACCTGGTTCCATCTTTACTGTTTTGTGGAAAATTGAGCTAAGCTCCTTGGCAATATTTTTGCAGTACCGGGTATCAAGGGGCATTGCCAGATACAGTGATAATAAGTTCCTCCTTCTTTTTTACATTTCACACAGAGGGGAGAGATCTGGGGATTAATTTTGTTTAGAATGTGAGGGGTATGCTGCAGTCTATGTAATATCCTGTATGGGCTCTCTCTGAGTCAGTTACATGTAAATATGTTTCTAGCAGATTCAAAGGCATCTGACGACACCTTGGCATCAAATTCAACCTCCAAGTGCTTTTCCCATAACTCCCTAGCTCTGTTGACATTAACACAGTTAACAGAGCACAGTTTTCCACAAAAAAGGAAATTATTTTTTTGTTGTTAAAGGCACTTAAATTAAAATTGAGAAGGAAACTTTGAATTGAGCTTGTCATTGGTTGGGCTGTTGGTAATATAAGATTGGATTTTACACAATGCCTCACCTGAATAAAACCAACTAAGTGGTTGTGTGGTATTCTGTATTTAGCCTGAAGTTGTGTGAATGACATGAAATTATCACTTTCAAACAAATCAGTGATAAATCTTAGTTCGTTTGAGTGCCACCCAGTCACTGAAAATATTTTTTCCAGCACCAGCGGGGAAGGCTTATTTTCAGTTAAAGGTTGTAACGCTGATAAAAAAAACCTTTCCAGCCAACATGTTTAGTAATATCATGCCAAATCGTAAGTGTGCTAGACATAGGACCGTTTTTAATTTTTACTGGCCGTTCACCCTTGTCAGTTGAAATCAGGCTGAAAAGAGAATAGGGCACAACACCATGCATCCATGGGGGGGTTCTACTTGATGTAGAAAATGTTTAAGCCAGGCTGGTATTACCCAGGCATGACAAACCCAGTTATAATTTAGAAAGTTGGCATCCATCTGTCTCTTCGCATTTATAAAGTCTTCATCTTTCATCTAGATTTCTTTCCATGCCAAATAAATTATGAGAGACATCTTTCAATATCTTAGATGGCTGTTCTATTAATATTAAGTGGTATAGCATTTGTGTTGGGTATAATATCCTAGGAAGCTAAGGCTAATTCTACCCATCTATGACAGAGGGAGATCAAACCACCTGTTTAAGTCACTTTTAACTGATGTCAGAGTTGGTTTGAAATTGCGTTTATACAACTCTTCAATATTTGCCAATATTCTGATGTCCAGGTAAGTAAGTCCTGAATTTGACCACGTGAGAGGGGAATTAACAAAAGCTGCCCAGTCCCAAAAGTGACCCAGTGGCAGGGCCTCTTACTTCTCATAACTAGCCAAACTGACTGAAGATTGATATTAAAATAGGTGTGGAGCTCTCTGGGTTGGTAATAAACAGCAATACATCATCAGCATAGAGCAAAATTCTGTATTCAGTGTCTCCTAATATGACATCTGACAGTCCGTGGTGGTTCCTGATCATCTCGGTGAGTGGCTCGCGCATGCATGAATAATAGTGGTGAAAGGGGATAGTCTTAATGTGCACCTCTACTCAAGGGGAAAATGTCAGACATTGAGGCATTTACCAGGACTGTCACATCTGGAGACTTGTATAGAAGTTAAACCCACTCAATAAAATCAGAGCCCAACCCAATCCCATTGAGAACTTCAAAAAGATATTCCCACTCCACCCGATCAAATGTTTTTTCAGCATCCAACGACAGCAAGGGCCCTTTTCTTTGTACTTTGAGAATTGTATTATGTTAAGGAGCCGCCGGACATTGGTGTAGAAAAATCTATTTGATCTAACTAAAACACAATGGGCAACACCTCCTTCAGTCTTCTAGCTAGGAGCTTTGATAGTAATTGGCAGTGAACCCCAAACAAGCTGATTGGCTTATAGGCCAATAAGCTTGTTTGGGGTTCACTGCCAATAAGATGCGCAGTAATCAGATGGCTTATCTGTCTTTAAAATCAGAGAGACCTGGAGTCCTGCCCATGAGACAGACCTGGAGGGTTACACTTCATCTGTATTATCATACATTAACTACTGTATGGAAAATGTCACTGTTAGCAAAAGGGTCAGAGTGTACCCAAATGAGAAACCATGAATGAACAGCGAAGTTAAATAGCTGCTCAGGGCAAGAGACACGGCTTTTAAATCAGGAGACACTTCAGCCTATAGCATCGCCAGACCGAGCCTTAAGAGAGATATCAGATCTGTAAAACACAACATATTACAAATGGAAGAGGACTTCAACAGTAACAAAGCATCCAGGCCATCACAGATTACAAAAGGGTAAATAACACACAGCATACACCTGCCAACAACACTGCCAACCTAGTGGTGGAACTTCACAACTTCTTTGCTCGGTTTGATAAAGACAATAACTAACCTCCAGTCAGTTTCAAACTGTTGGGAGACCCACAGACCCTTGTTCTACACACTCCAGAGATGCAGTGGACCTTCCGCAGCATCAATACAAGGAAAGCAGTGGGGCCTGATGGTGTACAAAGGCATGTACTCCAGGCCTGTGCTGACCAGCTAGCAGAGGTATACACACACATTTTCAAACTCTCTGTATCCTTATGCACAGTCCTCGCATGCATCAAATCCAGCACCATAATGCCGTGCCGTCCCCAAAAAAACCTGTGGTAACCTGTCCCAATGACTATCTGCCAGATGCTCTCACCCCTGTCATTTCAAAATGCTTTGAACGACTCGTTACTGACCCTCATCAAAGACACTGTCACAGCTGATCTAGACCAACACCAGTTTCCTCACTGGGCAAACAGATCAACTGAGGACACCATCAGTGTGGCTCTAAATACAGCCCTCTCTCACCTGGAAAGACCCAACACCTATGTCAGGATGCTCTTTGTTATTTACAGTTTGCCATTTAACGTCATCATACCAAACATGCTGGTCGGCAAACTCCACTAACTAGGACTAACTCCCTCCATATGCAATTGGATACTGGACTTCCTCATCAACTGCCCCAGACTGTAACACTGGGCAAGCACACATCCTCCACCCTCATCCTGAGCACCAGCGTCCTCCAGGATTGTGTGCTGAGCCCCCTCCTTTATGTACTGTTCACACATGACTGCCATCCATCCATCCATCCATCTATTATCCAAGTCGCTTATCCCAATCAGGGTTGCAGAATGCTGGAGCCTATCCCAGTAGTTACGTCTGCAGATGATACAGCAGTCATTGGGCTCATATCAACAGGGAGGAGGTTCAGAACATGAAAACATGGTGTGCTAACAACAACCTGGTCTTAAACACCAAAAAAGACCAAGGAGATTATTGTGGACTTTATGACCTCCAAGAAGATCACGCACAGTCCTGTCCACACCAACACAGAGGTTGTGGAGAGTGTCTCCAGCTCCAGTTTCCTTGGAGTCCCCAACACAGAGGACCTCTCCTGAGCTGACAACACCTCAGCAGTGGTGAGTAAGTCACAACAACGCCTTCATTTTCTGAGGAGGCTAAGGAGAGCCAACCTCCTCCAAAAGTTGCTTGTCAACCTTTATAGATGCTCCATGGAGAGCATCCTAACAAACTGCATGACAGCCTGGTACAGCAGCTGTACCACAACTGACAAAAAAGCCCTCCAGTGTGTTGTGGAAACAGCACAGGACATTGTTGGTATTGAGCTGCCTTCACTAGAACATCTTCACAGCACTCGCTGTGTGAGGAGGCCTAAGAACATCATAAATCATATTACACATCCTGGAAACCATCTGTTTAAGCCCCTCCCATCAGGTAGGTGCTTCAGATCAAACAACACATGCACAAAGAGACTGAAAAACAGCTTCTTTGCAAAAGCTGTGGCACCAATGAACTCACACATCTCCTCAGTCCGACAAGACTGATGTGCTGCCACCATTGGGCACGTGCAATATTTGCAATATTTACTCACAGTCACTTTAAGCCACTTCATATCTGTCCACTGCACCTTTACTGCATTTTGCTAATGATGTTTTTGCATCTTGTAAGTTGTATTTTATTGTTAATTGTATTGTATTTTATATCTTATATTGCTTATATTTTGCACTCATATTGTTTAGACTCTGTGATGGAAATGGATGCTGAGGCAACGCCTAATGTGAGCAGCCAAAAGTAGTACGAGTAGTAGTAGATTGTTTAGATTCTGTACTTTTTATTGCTGATACTTTATATTTCTTATCTCTTTTATGTATCCACCATTTTGTGGTTTGACACAACTGCAATAACGTTCTTGAATCTTGAAAGTGGGCCAGATATGAAGTTGGTGGAAGTGTGCCCCTTTCAAATGACTCGATCAACATGTTGGTTAGAAGTCCTACCACCAGCTTAACCATCTTCTTATAAAATCCAGGTCCAAACCCATCGGGGCCTGGAGCTTTTCCACTTTGTAAGGATTTAATAGTCTCTACGAATTCCTGTGTTGTGATTGATTGATCTACACAAACCATTTCTGCATTCATCAGATAATGTAGGAATATTTATTCCATCAAAAATACTTTTTCTTGGCACTGAAGTATTTTAACACACAGATGCGTATAGTTCCTGATAGATTTGTTTCCCCACCTTTATTGGATAGTGATAGTAGAGCAAGAAACAGGAAAGACAGGGGAGAGAGAGGGGATGACCTGCAGTGAAGGGCCCGGGCTAGATTTGAAACCACGCCACTGCGGTAGGGAATCAGCCGAGGCACCCCTGCTTCTAGTTTTTTTTTTAACACAGCTTTGGAGGGAGTGGTTTTAAAATCTCTGTCCAGGTTTATAGTTGCTGTTCAAGCTCTAGATGGTTTTGTAATGTACTTTTTCTCTTTGCGGCTGCGTAGGAGATTATAGCCCCCCTCAAGAAGGCTTTGCCCATTTCCCATGGGGTAGAAGCAGAAACATCAGGTATATCATTTGTGGAAGTAAAAAAAGTTTCCATTGTTAAAAATTTAGGATTGCTAAGAAGTTTAAGCATTTAAGAAGTTTAAGGGTTTAAGCGCAAATGTCTAGGGGGTCATAGTAGACTTAGACTGCTTTTATTTGTCATTGTCTCATACACATGTCTCATGCATACAAGGGAATGAAATTATGTTTCACAAGGACCTCAGTGCCACATAAAAACAAATCACACGCAATACATATTAAAAACAAAAAGTGCATTAAAAACAAGAACTTCTTCACTGACCTAAACACCACAAGCACACCTGATACGGACAGTGAGTCAGAAGGTCAAAAAGTCATTTTGTGGAAGGTCTGCGTTTCAGGCTGGTGAGGAACCTCACAGCCTGAGGAGTGAAACTGTTGCATAGTCTGGTGGAGGCAGCACGGGTGCTTCGGTACCTCCTGCCAGAGGGTAGGAGGGTGAAGTGGATGTGGGAAGGGTGGGTGGGGTCCTACACGATGCTGAGAGCCTTCCAGGTACACCATGCACGCATCATAGATGGCCTGGATGGATGGGAGAGCAGTTCCTATGATCTGTCCAGCTGTCTCACTATCCGCTGTAGGGCCTTGCGGGCGGAGGCCTTGCAGTTCCCATGCCAGACAGAGAGACAGCTGGTCAGAATGCTCTCTATGGTGTCTCTGTAGAATATGATGAGGATGGCTGGGGGGAGACTCGCCTTCTTCAGACGCCGCAGGAAGTGAAGATGTTGCTGGGAATTCTTGGAGAGCACAGTGACATGTGAGGACCAGGAGAGGTCCTCTGTGATGTGAACTCCCAGGAACTTAGCACTGCTGACTCTCTCCACGTCCATACCATTGATGGTCAGAGGGGCATGGTGGATGCTGGTCTTTCTAAAGTCAATAATGACCTCCTTAGTTTTTCTTATATTTATGGAGAGGTTGTTGTTTTTGCATCTCGCTGCCAGTTGATTCACCTCCGCTCTGTATGATGATAGTAGGGTGGTAGGAGTTCAATCGTCACTGAAGAATGGTCTGAAAGGGCAGATGTGTTAATAGAACAGGCTTTTGGTGTTTTCTAGAATTAATTTTGAGACAAAAATATAATAATTCTTGAGAGAGAATGATGTGGGCGAGAGAAAAATCTAAAGTCTTTCTCTCACTGATTGATGACTGTCCATGCATCCAGTAGGCCTAGGTCTGAACATAGCTCCTTTATGACTCGAGCCATTTTGGAGGGAGATGGGGTTTTATGTGGGCTCTGATCCATTTCTGGAGCCAGACAACAATTAAAATCTCCTCCAAGTATTACATAAGGTGGGCAAATTGAAGATATTTCGGCCTGTAACTTGGAGTAAAACGAGCTGTCAAGAGTATTTGGGGCCTAAGCACTTCTTATAAGAACATGTTCCCTGTACAGTAACCTAGTAATGACTTGTATCTTTTTTACACATGGAAAGTATTTTATGCCTCTTCACCACATGATTAAGACCTTTGACATTTAGTGTAATGATTTTTGCCTTACTTATGATGTGGAGTACTTTTTAAAAGTACTCCAACATTTCAAACAAAGAAACAACCAATTACAAAAAATGTTGTGCAATTCACTATGATTTGGCAGATGAACTGTGCTGGCAAAAACATGCCCATCTCCTACTGATTGGAAAACAACAAGAACCTTCTTCATGTCCAAAGAACAATGCAAATGTGAAAGTAGCAACAGAGCATAGAGGCTATGAAAATCCAAAATAAAACTAAGAGCTACCCAATGGGTGGTACAATAGGAGCACATGCTGCTAAAACGAGTAATCGCTTCTGGAGAAAGAACAAAAACTACCTCCATATCATTCTCCCACCCCCACAACAGAGTTATTATTATTATTATTATATGCATGTTGATAATAACAATAATCATCATCAACATTACGTTTATATAGCGCTTTTCTAGACACCCAAAGTGCTTCACAGTAAAGGGGGTAACTCACTTCAATCACCACCAATGTGTAGCACCCACCTGGGTGATGCACGGCAGCCATTCTGCACCAGAACGCTCACCACACAGCAGCTTGAGGTGGAGAGGGAGGAATCATTGAGCCAATTACATGGGGGGATGATTAGGTGAACAGATGGAGAGAGCCAGTTTGGGAATTTTGCCAGGACACTGAGGAACCCCCTACTCTTTGTGATAAGTGCCATGGGATCTTTAACGACCTCTGAGTCAGGACCCCGGTTTAACATCTCATCCCCAGATAGCAAAGAATCTTTGGCCCAAATATGGCCCACATTTGGCCTTGAATGATCGCGCTGACTCTGGTGAGTGTGGCTGCCTCAGCTCAGCCACACTTGGGCCACATCTGGCCCACATAGTATGTGCTGTAACCCAAGTCCAGCCCGGTTCATTACATTTGGACCATGTCTGGCACACACAACACTTGCTATAACCCAACACAGGGCTGGCTTATGACCTTTGGGCCACATCTGGCCCACACAACAGTTGCCAATGCCGTAACTCAGCTGTAAATACTAAGTGTCCCAGATTAGGCCCAAATGTATCTGCTATCTGAAGGACGGCATCTCCTACAGCACAGAGCCCCGTCACTGCACCGGGGCATTGGGATTTGACATTTGTTGTTGTTTTTATTAGGACCACAGGGAAGACTACCCCCTACTGGCCCACCAACACCACTTACGGCAGCAACTCAGTTTTCCCGGGAGGTCTTCAATTCAAGTACTAGCCAAGTCTATACCTGCTTAGCTTCCGTCATTTGGCAGAGCCAGCGTACACGTTAGTATGGCTGCTTTCATTCTGACCACATAAATCATCACACAGCTTCTGCATGTCATCAGTCAAAAAGGGCCTCTCATTTGCTATCGATATGTTAGAATAATGAACCATACATATGCGACTGCATCACACTGCAAAAATTACTTGAGAGAAAAAGCACAGTTGAACAAAGTCGGCATTGAAACCATTTAGTCTTATGTTGAATTGCTGTCTCAAGATAGGATAGCTTCTGTATCATTGAAGAAACTTACCCAAGCCTTACTAAGTTGAGGCCCTGAAGATCTCCAATTAAAATAAAACGAAAGCCACAGTCTTTGGATGGATGGATGGATGGATGGATGCGCCTTCTGACCGTCTCTATCCCAGTGTGTTGAGAACATTCTCTGCATCTCTCTGTGCTTCAAACTTGCACTCCATACCATTGCGACTCACGCTCAGTGTGATGGAGAAGTGCAGGTTAAAATGGATACCTTTGTCAATTAGAGCTTGACACACACTGTTGAAGACACGACACCTCTCTCAAACTGCAGGTCCTGATAAATGTAAATCTGCTGTCCTTGATATTCAAGGTTAAGCTCAACCCTCATTGCTGCCATTATCGTTGGCTTGTCCCTGGAGTTGTAAAGTCTGATAATCACTGCCCCTGCCCCCCACCGTCCCAAGCTACAGTGGGCTCAGTCAATTTTAATATGCCTTTTGGTACCAGGGCTCACGTCTAATCCAAGCACAGTGGGCAGCCAAGATTCAAAGAACTGTACAGGACGTTTTCCTTCCATACCCTCTTTCAAATTGAGGACGTGAGTAGTGTCCCTTCTGCTTTGGTTCTCCACATCCTCCATGTCATCAGTCGTTTCAATAATTTTCTTCTCCACTTTGGTGAGTCTTTCTTCCAGTCCGGTCACTGTGTCCTCCATATCCAATACTCGCTGCTCTGCCTTGGTAATACATTTGGACTGCTTTTCTAAAGTTGTGGATATTCTTTCCAGAGTCCCCAAGGTCTTAGAAAGTTTCTCTTCTATAATGTAGCTAAATTTTTGAGCTACCTACTTCATGGTCATGGATCAGAGCTGGGGTGTCCATAGCTGGCGGAGGTTCATCGCTTTTCTACTGAGAGTTTGTTGTTTGGCCAGCAGCCGGAGCAGGCATTGTTTTCCATGCCTGAATTTTCTTTTTTTCGACATTGCTTGTCATTAAAGGGACACTTTTCTTCTTGCCACTAGTTCGTATGACAGTGTGTTAGTATAATAAGCTGATAGGCACAAATTAAATTGCAAATAATATAATTAAAGTCATGTGGGAATGAGAGCTCAGCAAAAACACATCTCTTACTCAGCCATCATCACATGGCACCCCCCAGCAGTGGCGTTTCTAACTAGATTGTTTAACATAATCTTGGAAAGTGAGGGGATGCCTGAGGAGTGTAGAAGCATACTGGTACCGATTTTCAAGAACAAGGGTGATGTGCAGAACTATAACAACTACAGAGGTATAAAGTTGATCAGCCACAGCATGAAGATATGGGAAAGAGTAATAGATGAGGAAGTCGGTGTATGAGGAAGTCGGGAGTAGCAGAGAAGTATGTAGGAGTGGTGCAGGATATGTATGAGGGAAGTGTGACAGTGGTGAAGTGTGCAGTTGGAATGACAGATGGGTTCAAGGTGGAGGTGGGATTACATCAAGGATCGGCTTTGAGCCCTCTCTTGTTTGCAATGGTGAGGACAGGTTGACGGACAAGATCAGGCAGGAGTCTGCGTGGACTATGAAGTTTGTGGATGACATTGTGATCTGTGGAGACAGCTAGGTGCAGGATGAGGAGAGCCTGGAGAGGTGGAGGTATACACTGGAGAGAAGAGGAATGAAAGTCAGTAGGAGCAAGATGGAGTACATATGCGTGAATGAGAGAGAGGACAGCAGATGGTTTGGACATGTGCAGAGGAGAGATGCTGGGTATATTAGGGGAAGGATGCCGAAGATTGAGCTGCCAGGCAAGAGGAAGGCCAAAGAGGAGGTTTATGGATGTGGTGAGGGAGGACCTGCCGGTGGTTGGCGTGACAGAGGAAGATGCAGAGGACAAGAAGAGATGGAAACAGATGATCAACTGTGGCGACCCTTGAAGGGAGCAGCCAAAAGAAGAAAGAAAGAAAGAAAGAAAGAAAGAAAGAAAGAAAGAAAGAAAGAAAGAAGAAAGAAGTTGTTACACCATCAAATGGCCTTTCAACACTTACTGCTAAAATAAAATGAAAGTTGGTGACACAAACAAGAGGAGTTTGCCTTTGCTGTTTTGTTCTTTCTAGTTATAGTGAAAAACAATAAAGTCAATTGCAACTATACAACATGAACAAAGGTTGGTCAGTCAACCTCCCATGCCTACATTAATCTAAAATGTCCTTAAAAATTTGGGTAAAAAGTATTTTGTTGGGGATCTAAATCCCTGTGAAGCAGAAGCAGGTCACACTGAAGGACATTCCTATCTACCATAACTTTTTATACTTTTGCATAATTCTTTTGCTTTCTCTCTTCCTGTCCCGATCCCTTTCAGGTCAGGGATGGCTCCACGTCCAGCTCTCCTCTGCTGGGGACCTTCTGCGGGTCACAGATCCCAGCGCTGCTCCAGTCCACCCAGCGCTCCATATACATCCGTTTCAAGACTGACGCCTCTCTCAGCAACCGCGGCTTTGCGGCTTCTTATGGTTCTGCCATGGAGGGTAAGTGAACTGGTAAAGAGATTGTGGGGTATGTAGTTCTGTGCTGATGCACTAGTACATGCTATTTCACTTCGGACTCCAATGCCGAGTGCAGAACTTAAGCTATCAGACAATATCAATTCAAATCCATCGTTTTCAGACTTGGATCAACATTTTTGAGCGAGAAGGTATACACATCGTAAATACAATGATTTTTGTCCATGGAGACATTCATGGACAAAAGACGCTTTTAGGGCAGCACAGTGGCTAGCACTGTTGCCTCACAGCAAGAAGGTCCTGGGTTCAAACCCTGGGGTTGTCCAACCTTGGGGGTCATCCCAGGTCGTCCTATGTGTGGAGTTTGCATGTTCTCTCTCTGTCTGCGGTGGGTTTTCTCCGGGTGCTCAGGTTTGCCCCACCATCAGAAAGACATGCATGTTAGGGTCAGTACTCCTGCCTGTGCCCTGACCGAGGCATGGCAAGACCAACTGGAGTTGGTCCCCGGGTGCTGCATGGCGGCTGCTCACTGCTCCTAGCTACACAGCTAGGATGGGTTAAATGCAGAGCGTAATTTCCCTACGGGGATCATTAGAGTATATCAAAATCACAAAAAAAAAATCCTCTAGGCACAAAAAGTCCATAATGCAAAAATAATGCTGCACGCAGTTTTGAATTTTGAATACATCTTCAAATTCCCAGTCATCATTTCCAAAAATGCTTACTGTTGCCAAAATTTACTGATTACCCAATTTATCCATGTACTTTTTTCAATGCCAGGCTGTGGTCAAACCCTAACCGCACCATCAGGCATCATCACCAGCCCCGGCCACCCCAACAGCTACCCCCATGGTGCCAACTGCACCTGGTACATCAATGTTGCCCCTGGCAATGTGATTCGTTTGTCCTTTGACTCCTTCAACCTGGAAGAATATTCCAACTGTAACTTTGACTACGTGGAGGTGTATGATAACGGCACGGTCCAAACAGGAACCAAAGTTGGCAGGTACGGAACACCGTCAGACACCATGTCTTGGTATTCTGTTTGAATTTGTGCATTATGTTTTTGTTTCTTGCATCACCAAACCTCTCAAAATCGACATTGATGAGTGCTACACTGGCAAGCGACGCTATGTTTAACAGTACTAACAGAGGGATTTCAGCCCAGAAATGGATGTACTTCCCCTTCTTGTTTCCAAGATGGATTACTGCTCTGTAATTCTGCTTTGTGAACTAATCGACTCGAATTCTCTTTTTCTCCCCTGTGTGTTCCTCCAGGTACTGCGGCCGTGAAGTCCCTCCATCCATCACCAGTACTGACAATTTGCTGACGCTGCTGTTTGTATCTGACTCCAACCTCTCCTTTGAGGGATTCTCCGCCAGCTACATCTCCATCAATGCAACCTCAGGTACATTCACCAAGGACCGCCTCGCAGAACTGTACTGACATTGTGAATGCAGACGTCTCATCGCGGAGATAAGTGGTCATGGGGAGCAATAACATCCCTTTAGTTAGTTACCACCCAGTAGTCGGCAGAAATAAATGGATCATGAAGACTGGCGTGAATGTAGTCGTAATCTGTTAAGGAGTGGATATGAGTGGTTTCTTAGTCAGCAATTATTTTGATAAAACAAAAGCAACCAAACTTTTACTTTTTGCCAAACACGTACTTTAACTTTTTATCTTATTGGTGTCTTTTAATCCATTAAGAGTTGATGTAGAATTCTAGATTCCCTATTTCTGTTGCGCGAGTGAGCTTACCACTCCTCCACGTGCGAAGATTGAGAATGGATTATGAGGCATGTTGGTATTAAGAAGGTGCCTTGATGGGCATCTGGGTAGCATGGCGGTCTTTTCCGTTGCCTACCAATATGGAGAATGCTGGATCAAATCCCAGTGTTACCTTCAGTTTGGTCGGGCATCCCTACACACACAATTGGCTGTGTCTGCGGGTGGGAAGCCGGATGTTGGTATGTGTCCTGGTCGCTGCACTAGCACCTCCTCTGTTTGGTCGGGCGCCTGTTCACGGGGGAGGGGTAACTGGGGGAATAGCGTGATCCTCCCACATGCTACGTCCCCCTGGTGAAACTCCTCACTGTCAAAAGAAGTGGCTGGTGACTCCACGTGTATCGGAGGAGGCATGTGGTAGTCTGCAGCCCTCCCGGGATCGGCAGAGGGGGTGGAGCAGTGACTGGGATGGCTCAGAAGAGTCGGGTAATTGGCCAGAAACAATTGGGGAGAAAAGGGGGGGATCCCCCCCCCCCCCAAAGAAAGAAAGTGCTTTGATTGGCGGTTATAACCCTGTTGGCCCCCATGGTTAAGCATGCCTTGCCGGCTAGCATGTGAAAACACATGGTGAGACTGTACAGGAAGCCCCGTAACTAGCATGAAATCACACCACTGCATAATCACAGCAAGATGGGAACTGGATTGGAATGCCAGCCAGCAGCGAAAATGTAATAGATGGTGTATGTGAGCAGTAATGTTGTCAAGTCGTCCGGTCTGTTTGGTGGGTAGTCATCTCTAGAATAGAATGGGATCAGCAGGTCCCATTCTATTCTAGAGATCCAGTTGCCTGGTGAAATACTGAAACTGGTGAACTTAGGGCTGTATCGCTCACCACGACCTGCTGACAAAAAAAAAAAAGAAAAAAAAAGCATTGCCCGCCGATTGAGACTTTTGTCTACACAGACGAGCTCACATGGGTCCAGTTACTCCAGGCAACACTATTCATTTACTGTCCTGTAAGCCTCGTGACCTTTTCGAGACATTGTGGATGTTATGCAGGACTCACAGGGAGCTCAATGAGGACTGGAATGCTTTTAATCTTTTCTCAAGACTAACATGGGCACAGTTTCAACAGCCCCCTGTGTCCTCAGCCTAACCCCCCTTCCCATTTCTCCTCTTGCTGACTCCCTCCCCAGACTGCGGTGGGACCTTTACTTCCTCCATGGGGTCATTCAGTTCACCGAATTACCCCAGCAACTACCCCACCAACAGAGTATGCATCTTTAAGATAACTGTTGAGTTCAGCATGCAGATCAAGCTCAACTTCACTGACTTTGACCTGGAAGGCTCCCCTCCTTCCTGTGCCAGGGACTATGTGGAGATCAGGTAAGAGCCGAGGAAGTGTTCCTATCATGTTTAAAGACTTACCTTTCAACAGCCAGGCTATTTAACACTAGAACGACCAAGGGTGTCATTTCGTCTCTTTTGGATTTTCAAAGTTTATTAACTTTGTGGAAAAAAAGGTCAGACCTGCCGCTCCCTGAATGCTCCTAAAATTGCATATATTTGCATTAGAATAAGTTTCAGATCATCCATCCATTATCCAAACCACTTATCCTGCTCTCAGGGTCGAAGGAAGGCTGGAGCCTATCCCTGCAGTCATTGGACAGCAGGCAGGGGGACACCCTGGACAGGCCGCCAGGCCATCACCAGGCTAACACACACACACACACACACACACACACACACACACACACACACACACACACACACACACACACACACACACACACACACATACACCTAGGGACAATTTAGTACAGCTGATTCACCTGACCTACATGTCTTTGGGAGGAAACCGGAGCCCCCGGAGGAAACCCACGCAGATACGGGGAGAACATGCAAACTCCACACAGAGGACGACCCGAGACAACCCCAAGGTTGGACTACCCCGGGGCTCGAACCCAGGACCTTCTTGCTGTGAGGCGACAACGCTAACCACTGCACCACCGTGCAGCCAGTTTTAGTTCAATTGCACAAAAAAAAAGTTATAAGGTGAATCGGCCACACTAAATTGTCCCTAGGTGTGAATGTGTGTGTGTGTGTGTTTGGGGGGGGGGCTGTGATGGTCTAGCGGCCTGTCCAGGGTGTCTCCCCGCCTGCCGCCAATGACTGCTGGGATAGGCTCCAGCCTCCCTTCGACCCTGAGAGCAGGATAAGCGGTTGGGATAATGGATGGATGGAATAAGCGCTACCTAAAATGACCATGGGAGGTCAAAATGACCGCTGGTTTTTAAACTCTATATTGTGTCAAGATAAAGACCCAGCTGAGCTATTAATGCATTACACATGTTAGTATGTCTGTTAGGAAACTAACTGACACCAACATTAACATGTTAACAACTATAATACTGTTTTTAAACAGTTTAATGGTCGTTGTTTGGGACTGTTTCAGTATTTGTTTACTGTCAGTTCTTTTTGTACATGTCCCCCGTTATGTAGCCTTGTTGCCTTGGTCCGATTAGCAGTGTGTGTTGTCCGTTGGTGTCTCGGGTAATATTTTCACTGTTTCTGTTTTGCTGCTCAACTTCCGCCATGTCTCTCTGAAGTTTAACCCGTTTAAAATACTGTTATAGTTGTGAACATGTTGATGTTGGTGTCAGTTAGCTTCATAACAGACACACTGACATGTGTAATGCATTAATATCTCAACTGGGTCTTTATCTTGACACAATATAGAGTTTCAAACCTGGCGCCCATGGTGGTTTTAGGTAGGAGTGACATCCTGGTGGTTCTGGTGTGAAGTTTGACTCTCTACGAAGAAGGACATGTCTGTGATCTTATGAATAAGGACGTCTGTGATTTTATGAAGAAAGACATGTCTGTGATTTTGTGAATAAGGACATGTCTGTGATGTCTCACAGGTGATTAAAAAATAATTGTTTGCAGATTGCAAACTAAAGGCACTGCCATTGTTCTCAAATGAAAATTACATGAGTATTTAACTTTGTCCCACAGAGATGGTGGCTATGAGACGTCCCCGTTGCTCGGTAGATTCTGTTCCGTTCAGGTGCCCCCAGATGTGGTATCCCATAGCAACAACCTCTGGATCAAGTTCCGCTCTGATGTGTCCCATACATACAAGGGCTTTGTCGCCCACTGGGATGGCACACAGACAGGTATGTGTGTGTGTGTGTGTGTGTGTGTGTGTGTGTGTGTGTGTGTGTGTGTGTGTGTGTGTGTGTGTGTGTGTGTGTGTGTGTTAAGCATTTGACAGACTAGTTGGTGGAACTCGCTGTCTAGCCATGTCAGGCAGCAGAGTCATTCATACAGTAACTTTCCCAAGTAGCTGAAGTCGACGGTGGGGCAGGAAGCAGGATGACATGGGGAGGGGTTGGATTATAAACAGGAGGGGTTTGTAATTGTTACATGAAGAGTTGACCAAATACAGGTAAAGGTGAACACTTGGAGAGGTGTTCCACGAATCTACTGGTGGAGAGCGGTGAGCAGTCAGTAAACACGGCGGCAGAAGGAGCTGCGTGAAGAATGAGCAGATGTTTTGCTGACGATGTGCTCATTTTCACACCAAAGACCAGCCACTGCTGGAAGTGGGAGCGGACTTCAGAATGTCGGTTTCGAAAAATTGCAAAAGATTTGACTCAAAGCCCCCCCACACACACACACAAACACACATTCTGAACATCGGAAAGGAGTGTTCCAATGTTATCCAACATTCTGAAGAGCTGCATGGTTTGAAGCATGCAGCAGCATCCACCCTTCTCCTGCATATCAACCAAGCTGCATGGTCTGAAGCATGCAGCAGCGTCCACCCTTCTCCTGCATATCAACCAAGCTGCATGATTTGAAGCATGCAGCAGCATCCACCCTTCTCCTGCATATCAACCAAGCTGCATGGTTTGACGCATGCAGAGCGTCCACCCTTCTCCTGCGTATCAACCAAACTGCATTGTTTGAAGCGTGTAGCAGCATCCACCCTTCTCCTGCATATCAACCAAGCTGCATGGTTTGAAGCATGCAGCAGCATCCACCCTTCCCCTGCATATCAACCAAGCTGCATGGTTTGACGCATGCAGCAGCGTCCACCCTTCTCCTGCATATCAACCAAGCTGCATGGTTTGAAGCATGCAGCAGCGTCCACCCTTCTCCTGCATATCAACCAAGCTGCATGGTTTGAAGCGTTTAGCAGCATCCACCCTTCTCCTGCATATCAGCCAAGCTGCATGGTTTGCTTTTACAAATTGTATGTTCACATTGTACAAGGGTATAAATGTAATGTTGTGCATTCCTTTATACAGAACCAGGAGTTTGCTTATAGTGCACCTAACCAAAAACTCAGACATGGGTTATCTCTGAACCCTTTGCTATGCCTTCATTCTGAAAGTCACACCACTTCTAAATATACTCTTTAAGTGGAGGTAAGGGATCCTGGGCAGACATTAGCAAGAGCTAGCTATAGTTTGAAAACATGCTGTCTAAGGGCCCAGACACACCAAACCGACTAGTGGCGATGAAGTCCAACTGTTGCGTCACCTCACTTCGCCTGCTGTCTGGGCCAGAAAGTAGCACTTGAACACACCGCAAAGACTACAGCCCACAGCCCTGATTCGCTAAGCTGAACAGCCGATCAGAGTGATCTCTCGCACCGACAGGCTTCGCCGCCAATTCAACATGCTGAATCAGCCGAAAAGCTGCCAACAGGGGTGCGACTAGTACCAACAGTGTGGGATACACCACAAAAACTAGAGTCACAGACGCTCACCGACGGCCTATCATAGGCCGACGGCCGACCATCACCCTCGTGTGTCAGGGCCCTTAGATGATGATGAAACGTTTCTCTCAATAAACGTGTCCAGATGAATGGATTCTACTTCCTGTGATAGTTCTCTGAAGAACCCTCCTGATTGGCTGATGAGTGGGTACAGACAAAATGTTCTGTGTCAGTGCAGAGCAGCGAGGGCGGCTGTAAAGACCAGATTTTTTTTCTCATTGTCTATTTACTTGGTAGCTGTCAGGATGTAGGAAGAGTTTGACCAGATATTATTAAAGGTTTTCTAAATTAAAATCACTTATAGCCACTGTAAGATATCAGTGTTGACTCATGAGATAACGTTCAAAATAAATTAAAAAACAAAAATAAATAAATAAAAAATCATTAAAAACAAGTCATGGTGACTCTTATACCCCTGCTCGAGGAAAAAAGATTAGATTTCTTTTTTCTTTTATCCATGTAGCTGAGAATAGTCTTTCTGCTCTCAACACTTTTTTTCTGCCCTCCAGGCTGTGGCGGGATGTTGAGCACCCCATCTGGGTCCTTCTCCTCCCCAAACTACCCACTGGCTTACCACCCCGATGTAGAGTGTTACTGGCACATCAAGACCAGCCAGGGCAGCAAGCTCGTGCTGTCCTTCTCTGACTTCTACCTGGAGACCAGCACCTCCTGCATCTATGACTACCTGGCTGTGAGTAGAACAAGTAGTCTCTCACAAGGGCCACGCTGGTGGTAATTCCAAGATCGTTGGTCGAGTGGTTGAATACCACTCAGTTAGTCAACATTTTTCTATTGATTGAAGTTTCGCTGTATTGTTTCAACCACGGTGGAAAACCTCTGGCACCATATTGCAAATCAGTCAGATATGGTTCAGGTTTAGAAAATCCAAAACTGGCATCCGGGTAGTGTAACAATCTGCTCCGTTGCCTACCAACACAGGGGATCGCCAGTTCAAATTCCCGTGTTGCCTCCGGCTTGGTCGGGCATCCCTACAGACACAATTGACCTTGTCTGCGGGTGGGAAGCCGGATGTGGGTATGCGCCCTGGTCACTGCACTAGCGCCTCCTCTGGTCAGTCGGGGCACCTGTTCGGCGGGGAGGGGGAACTGGGGGGAATAGTGTGATCCCCCCCACATGCTATGTCCCCCTGGTGAAACGCCTCACTGTCAGGTGAAAAGAAGCGGCTGGTGACTCCACATGTATCGTAGGAGTTATGTGGTAGTCTGCAGCCCTCCCCGGATCAGCAGAGGGGGTGGAGCAGTGACTGGGATGGCTCGGAAATTAGAGTAATTGGCCGGATACAACTGGGGAGAAAAGGGGGGGGGAATCAATTCATTCATTCATCATCAGCCACTTCTCCGGGGTCGGGTCGCGGTGGCAGCAAGCTAAGTAGGACACTCCAGACATCCCTCTCCCCAGCAATGCCCTCCAGCTCTTCCTGGGGGATCCCAAGGTGTTCCCAGGCCAGATTTGATATGTAGTCCCTCCAGCGAATTCTGGGTCCACCCCAGGGTCTCCTCCCAGTTGGACATGCTCAAAAAACTTCCAAAGGAAGGCGCCCAGGAGGCATCCTAATCAGATGCCCGAACCACCTCAACTGGCTCCTTTCGACATGAAGGAGCAGCGGCTCTACTCCGAGCTCCCTCCGGATGTCCGAGCTCCTCACCCTATCTCTAAGGCTGAGCCCAGACACCCTATGGAGGAAACTCATTTCAGCCGCTTGTATCCGTGATCTCACCCTTTTGGTTATTATCCAAAGCTCATGACCAAAGGTGAGGGCTGGAATGAAAATTGACTGGTAAATTGACAGCTTTGCCTTCCGGCTCAGCTCCCTCTTCACCACAACGGTCCAGTACAATATCCGCATTACTGCTGATGCTGCACTAATCCACCTGTTAATCTCCCACTCCGTCCTACCCTCACTCGTGAACAAGACCCAAGATACTTGAACCCCTTCACTTGAGGCAACAACTCATCAAAAAATCCAAAAAAAAAAAAAGAAAATCCAACACTTAAAAAAGTATACTCATGGTGCAAACTGTTGCACCATGGTTGTTGGAAATATGAGCAACCTCTCTTCCCACCTAGAGCTGAACCATAATAACAGACCATATCACCACCCTTGCTCTGATGCCTTAGGACATTTCTCTATGTCTGCATATTCAGCCCCACTTGTCATAGTAGCTGTTGGACACCTGTCAGTGTATCTAGTTTCTCATGGGGTTTGTGCCCTTACAGGTGTACGATGGGAACAGCACCAATGCTCCACAGCTGGCCAGACTGTGTGGCAACCAGATCCCAGCCCCCATCAGCTCCTCCATGAGCCATCTCTATGTTAAAATGCGCACTGATGACAACGTCAACACCGGAGGCTTCCTGGCCTCGTACAACACCAGTAAGTACAACACACACACACACACACACACACACACACACACACACACACACACACACACACACACACACACACACACACACACACACACACACACACTGTATTGTCAACCTGTATTTCAGCTCTAGAAACCACTCAGGAAGATCTCTCATTCACAATGGTGTTGACTTACAGTAAAAAGAGGGGAATATAAAATACAACAAAACATATATATATATATATATATATATACATATATACATATACATATACATATATACATATATATATATACACATATACACTACCGTTCAAAAGTTTGGGATCACCCAAACAATTTCGTGTTTTCCATGAAAAGTCACACTTATTCACCACCATATGTTGTGAAATGAATAGAAAATAGAGTCAAGACATTGACAAGGTTAGAAATAATGATTTGTATTTGAAATAAGATTTTTTTTACATCAAACTTTGCTTTCGTCAAAGAATCCTCCATTTGCAGCAATTACAGCATTGCAGAGCATTCTAGCTGTTAATTTGTTGAGGTAATCTGGAGAAATTGCACCCCACGCTTCCAGAAGCAGCTCCCACAAGTTGGATTGGTTGGATGGGCACTTCTTTGAGCAGATTGAGTTTCTGGAGCATCACATTTGTGGGGTCAATTAAACGCTCAAAATGGCCAGAAAAAGAGAACTTTCATCTGAAACTCGACAGTCTATTCTTGTTCTTAGAAATGAAGGCTATTCCATGCGAGAAATTGCTAAGAAATTGAAGATTTCCTACACCGGTGTGTACTACTCCCTTCAGAGGACAGCACAAACAGGCTCTAACAGGTACTATTTAATGAAGATGCCAGTTGGGGACCTGTGAGGCGTCTGTTTCTCAAACTAGAGACTCTAATGTACTTATCTTCTTGCTCAGTTGTGCAACGCGGCCTCCCACTTCTTTTTCTACTCTGGTTAAATTAAATTTGCTGCAGTTCAAACCGAGCATCAGAATGGGGAAGAAAGGTGATTTAAGCGACTTTGAACGTGGCATGATTGTTGGTGCCAGACGGGCTGGTCTGAGTATTTCAGAAACTGCTGATCTACTGGGATTTTCACGCACAACCATCTCTAGGGTTTACAGAGAATGGTCCGAAAAAGAGAAAATATCCAGTGAGCGGCAGTTCTGTGGGCGAAAATGCCTTGTTGATGCCAGAGGTCAGAGGAGAATGGCCAGACTGGTTTGAGCTGACAGAAAGGCAACAGTAACTCAAATAACCACTCATTACAACCGAGGTATGCAGAAGAGCATCTCTGAATGCACAACACGTCGAACCTTGAGGCAGATGGGCTACAGCAGCAGAAGACCACACCGGGTGCCACTCCTGTCAGCTAAGAACAGGAAACTGAGGCTACAATTCGCACAGGCTCACCAAAATTGGACAATAGAAGATTGGAAAAACGTTGCCTGGTCTGATGAGTCTCGATTTCTGCTGCGACATTCGGATGGTAGGGTCAGAATTTGGTGTCAACAACATGAAAGCATGGATCCATCCTGCCTTGTATCAACGGTTCAGGCTGGTGGTGGTGGTGTAATGGTGTGGGGGATATTTTCTTGGCACACTTTGGGCCCCTTAGTACCAATTGAGCATCGTGTCAACGCCACAGCCTACCTGAGTATTGTTGCTGACCATGTCCATCCCTTTATGACCACAGTGTTCCCATCTTCTGATGGCTGCTTCCAGCAGGATAACGCGCCATGTCATAAAGCTCGAATCATCTCAGACTGGTTTCTTGAACATGACAATGAGTTCACTGTACTCAAATGACCTCCACAGTCACCAGATCTCAATCCAATAGAGCACCTTTGGGATGTGGTGGACCGGGAGATTCGCATCATGGATGTGCAGCCGACAAATCTGCAGCAACTGCGTGATGCTATCATGTCAATATGGACCAAACTCTCTGAGGAATGTTTCCAGTACCTTGTTGAATCTATGCCACGAAGGATTAAGGCAGTTCTGAATGCAAAAGGGGGTCCAACCCGGTACTAGCAAGGTGTACCTAATAAAGTGGCCAGTGAGTGTATATAATGAATAGTTTTGTTTTATTGGGGGGGGGGTCTTTCTTTTAAGTCCACTATTATTTGTTTTTCCTTGGGAATGTCTGTCTCTTACTCTCAGCTACTATGGATATGTTTTTTTTTTATTCAGTAATTTTTCCCCCCCTTTATTTCGGTCCTTAATCATTGTTACTAATGTGCTGCCCTGTTGTTGTTGTTTGTGTCCTGTTTTTAAAAAATACAAATTGTGGATCACAAAAAAACAATCAGTTTGTGGCCAGCATGAGCATTTAGATCAGTGATTCAACTTTAACCAAACTACATTTGTATTAAATGGGTTTAACGGACACCCTCTAGCCAATCAGAAACCAGCATTCTTTGTGACCATGGTATAAACCTCCATAATTGAGTACAGTCAACAATTTTCTCTTTTTTTTTCTTTTGTTATAATTTTTACATTTTCCCCCGTTTTTCTCCGAATTGCATCCGGCCAATTACTCCACTCTTCCGAGCCGTCCCAGTTGCTGCTCCACCCCCTCTGCTGGTCCAGGGAGGGCTGCAGACTACCACATGCCTCTTCCAATACATGTGGAGTCACTAGCTGCTTCTTTTCACCTGACAGTGAGGAGTTTCACCAGGGGGATGTAGCATGTGGGAGGATCACGCTATTCCTCCCAGTTCCCCCTCCCCCCTGAACAGGCACCCCGACTGACTAGAGGAGGCGCTAGTGCAGTGACCAGGACACATACCCACATCTGGCTTCCCACCTGCAGACATCACCAGTTGTGTCTGTAGGGACGCCCGACCGAGCCGGAGGTAACACAGGGATTCGAACCGGTGATCCCCATGTTGGTAGGCAATGGAATAGACCACTATGCTACCTGGACGCCCCAAACAATTTTCTTTCTATGGAACATAGATAAAGAAATAAACACGAACACAAACACAGGCGCGCGCACACACACACACACACACACACACACACACACACACACACACACACACACACACACACACACACACACACACACACACACACACACCAGTTTGGCAGGTTGCTATGGTAACGGTTCGATAAAGGTCAGACAGCGTTCAGGAGGTGAAGTAGCAGGGTTAGCACTGAGGTAATGATAGAGCAAAAGATTACCAAGAAGAGGGGCATTGAGAGAGAGCAAGAGACGGTGGGTGTGTGTGTGTGTGTGTGTGTGTGTGTGTGTGTGTGTGTGTGTGTGTGTGTGTGTGTGTGTGTACGTGAGAACCTGTAATGGCTCTGCTGGAAGTGATGGTGGAAGCAGCAGGGGTCAGTGAACAGTGGAGTCCATCTTGCTTTGTTCTGTGGTCGTTACTCTGCCAACTTGGCCGTCCACGCCTGTTTGCGACTGTCTCTCTAATAACGTCTTTCATGGTGAGCGGTGAGGTCAGCCCTTCTTTAAATCACCGCTTTGTCTTGCAGGACTTAACCAAGCCTCCTGACTGTGTGCTCAAACCTCTGCCCTGCTCTGCCCCACAGAAGGAAAAGCTGTTGGAGTTCTAATAAAATCATATGAAATTAAATTGTATCCTTAGATTAGAGGGTTTTTCCCCTGCTGGGTTCAACCATCTGAGACGAACCTTTATATAACCAGACAAAATTCCTCTGAGATTCAAAATCCCATTTTTACATTTTTTTGTCCTGGCCAGGAGAGCATCAGAGAAAGAGTTGCAGACAGGATATGCATTGCACAACATGCACCCTAACCCGGCCAAATAAAACAAAGATGTGAAAGGAGTGAGTAATGGAAGGAAGGGGGGCAGGGAGAGAGTGAAAGAGAGAAAGCAATAGAAAAAGAGGGAGGGAAAAGTGAAATAGGTTAAATCATGAAGTATAGCCAGAATGAGTAGAGGCTCCGACAGATTTCTGCTGCACAGTGTGTGTGAGGTGTGCAGAGAGGTGTGCAGTGAGGTGGGCTGTAAGGTGTGCATGAGGTGTGTAGTGATGCTGTGTAACATAGTGGACAGCACGGTACCAGCTGCAGGCAGTTCTATCAGAGGGTTTGGACGTTGAATCTTGACCCAAACCCCAACAGAGACATAGATTCAGGAACTTTACTGTCATTGTGAGAAGCACAACGACATTGCAGTTGTCAAAACGGTGCATAGATAAGAGATAAGAAATATAAAATATCAGCAGTAAAAATATTGGACATGTAGTCCCTCCAGCGAATTCTGGGTCTGCCTTGGGGTCTCCTCCCAGCTGGATGTGCCCAGAAAACCTCCAAAGGAAGACGCCCAGGAGGCATCCTAATCAGATGCCAGAACCACCTCAACTGGCTCCTCTCGACGTGAAGGAGCAGCGGCTCTACTCCGAGCTCCCTCCGGATGTCCGAGCTCCTCACCATATCTCTAAGGCTGAGCCCAGACACCTTATGGAGGAAACTCATTTCAGCCACTTGTATCCGTGATCTCACCCTTTTGGTCACAACTCAAAGTTCATGACCATAGGTGAGGATTAGAATGAAGATTGACTGGTAAATTGAGAGCTTTGCCTTCCAACTCAGCTCCTTCTTCACCACAACGGTCTGGTACAATGTCCGCATTACTGCTGATGCTGCACCAATCCACCTGTCGATCTCCTGCTCCATCCTACCATCACTCGTGAACAAGACGCTGAGATACTTGAACTCCTTTGTTTGAGGCAACAGCTCATCCCCAACCCGGAGGGAGCAATCCACCATTTTCCAGTAGAGAACTATGGCCTCAGACTTGGAGGTGCTGACTCTTATCCCAGCCATATCACACTCAGTTGCAAACCACCCCAGTGCGTGCTGGAGGTCACGTTCTGGTGAAGCCAACAGAACCCCATCATCTGCAAAGAGCAGAGATGCAATTCTGAGATTCCCAAAATGGAAACACTCCTCACCTTGGCTGCACCTTGAGATCCTGTCCATGAATGTCACAAACAGAATTGGAGACAAGGGACAACCTTGGCTGAGTCCGCCACCCACCGAAAATGTGTTTGACTTTGTGCCGAGAATGCAGACACAGGTCTCACTTTGGTTATACAAGGACCACATGGCTTGTAGCAACTGCCCAGGTATCCCATACTCCCACAGTACCTCCCACAGAGTGTCCCGGGGTACATGGTCATAAGCCTTCTCCAAGTCCACAAAACACATGCAGACTGGCTGGTCGAACTCTCATGCCTCCCTCAGCACTTCCGCAAGAGTAAAGAGTTGGTCTGTTGTTCCACAGCCTAGACGGAATCCGCATTGTACCTCCTGGATCTGAGATTCGACAATCGGTCGGAGCCTCCTTTCCAGCACCCTAGAATAGACTTTCCCAGGGAAACTGAGCAGTGTGATGCCCTGATAATTGGAGCACAACCTCCGGTCCCCAGTCTGGGAATGCCTTGGGATCTCCCAGGAGGAGCTGGAGGGCATTGATGGGATGAGGGGTGTTTGGAGTGCCCTACTTAGTTTGCTGCCACCGCGACCCAACCCCAGAGAAGCAGCTGATGATGAGATGAGATGAGCAGTACAGTACAGAGTCTAAACAATATAAGTGCAAGATATAAGCAGTATAATGTATAAAATGCAGTACAGTCAGAATGCTTGGTTAGTAATGTTTAGAGTTCTGAGAGAGTTGGCATAGAAAAAAGCTTTCTGGCCAAACCTTGTTTGTCCTGAGTAGTAATAGTACCACATCAGTACTAGTGTTGGTGTTACATTGTTACTGTAACATGTACTTTATGTAACCTTTATATACTGCAATCTGAAAGAAAAAAAGAAGTCAAGATCATTCTTGGATTTATTCTTTTCAAGAAGTTTCAGGGATGAAAATAAAATAGTGTCTCGTGTCATTTCATGACTTCATAGTTAAGGTAAATACATGATCACTTCAGTCCACAGAAAAGAACAACTAGAAGTCATCTGAGACTCTGTTTTGATACTGTACCATATTTAAAGGATTTTGAGTGGTTTGGATTAGTCTGAACAAAGCATAGAGGACTACAAGTCATTTTAAAGTCTTATTCTGTTCAGTCTGTGTCTCTGTTCAAACTACTATATCATGTCTACTGCTTTTATTTACACTTTTGTTCATACGACCACAGAACTTTTACTCAATAACTCAAGTGTTGAGACTGAGCCTTGATGTTCCCGATGGTTTATTTCTGTTAGTCTTGTTTGAATTAATCTTAACAAAATGCACCTGGATTGTCTCTCATCTGGGGACACCGAAGCTGGCATGACAGTATTTAATCTGCACGTCCTTCATGAAACCTTTGCATGGTCCCATTCCAAAACACATGCGTCTACTTCCAAATTTTTGGGGTTTTTAAGCATGGAAACTAAAGTAGATACTAGCTAATAAATCTCACTCAATCTACTATTGTCTTGCCAGAAATAACTTTATCAGAGAAGTAAGGTGTCCGGGTAGCATAGCAGTCTATTCCGTTGCCTACCAACACGGGGATCAGTGGTTCAAATCCCCGTGTTACCTCCGGCTTGGTTGAGTGTCCCTACAGGCACAATCGGCCATGTCTGCAGGTGGGAAGCCGGATGTGGGTATGTGTCCTGGCCGCTGTGCTAGCACCCCCTCTGGTCAGTCGGGGCGCCTGTTGCGGGGGACTGGGGGGAATAGCATGAGCCTCCCATGCACTACATCCCCCTAGTGAAACTCCTCACTGTCAGCTGAGAAGAAGTGGCTAGAGGTATATTGAAGGCCGCATGTGGTAGTCCAGCCCTCCCTGATACGGCAGAGGGGGTGGAGCAGAGACCGGGACGGCTCGAAAGAGTGGAGTAATTGACCAGGTAAAATTGGGAAGAAAAAGGGGGAAAAAAAATCCCCCCCCCAAAAAAACAACTTTAACTTAAAAAAAACCTCTTGTTTTTCAGATGGAATAAATGTCATTACCGCTTACATGCATGAATAATTGATGTAGTCAGATTCTTGCCAGATTGGTTTGGAAAAACAAAGTTTAGTCCAACTCTGTTGATGGCAAAGTCTTTAATAAGAACAACTTTGTTGAGTTTTCTAAACCCCTCTTCTATGTATTCTTGCATAGACTGTACTGGGGTGCTGATCTCGGGCCAGCGCCACGGTGTGGTGGAGTCTCTGAACTATCCCAACACCTACCCCTCCAACCTGCTCTGCAGCTGGACCATCCAGGCCATCACAGGGAACACCATCAACTACACCTTCACCGCCTTCGACCTGGAGAGGACCTCCGTCACCTGCACCTACGACTATGTCAAGGTACGAATACACACACACACACACACACACACACACACACACACACACACACACACACACACACACACACACACACACATTGCAACTAAGTAGAACTTGTTCTTTTCATCTGCGCGATCTTATTGGTGTGGCAGCAGGCTGAAACCTCCTCCTTCCTGGCCAGTGGGTGTCAGTGTGAAGCCTCTACACACTGTGATTTCAGCAGTCCTATAAGTTTATTGCGAGCCACACTGTGCGTTATGGATCTAACAAACTTGGTACGACATCAAGTGTGATGTATGTAGACTGTACGATAACACCGACTGAATCACAGGCTACGATGCAAGTCCATAAAAACATCATCAGCGTGCCTGCCGCACCAGCGTGCGTCATCAATCTACCGCTGGTAGAGTAACATGATGCCAAGCAGGAACCGACTCCTTTCAATAGTCGCCGCAGCTCGTTTTGTTGCTGGTTTTGTTGAATCCATGGCATTTGGGTCACAGATGCTAACAGTGTGTTTGTTTGTGTTTAGTGCCAGCAAAGACTCTGTATGGCATTGGTCAGTGCGTCATTTCGTGCTGCATTTCTATTGGTAGGTTAGTAGACGTAGGCCATCTTTGATCCTGTCTCACAGTGCGACGTAGTTCCACCATTCTGGAGCCACGACCAAAGATATCAATCGCCACGTTTAATCGTCTTTCGTCTGGGATGGCCCACATTACACAGTGTACACCGGCCTTGAGTGACGGTGTGTGTAAAGGAGTCTGGGGTTTGCAACAATATTAGTTGAAAGACTTTCCCAGAATCCAACTCTCTCAGAACCAGGGCCATTCTTTAGTTGAGTTGAGTTTATTTGATTTGAGTTGAGTTGAGTTGAGTTGAGTCTAGTTGAGTTTAGTTTCGTTTAGTCTAGTTGAGTTTAGTTAGTTTAGTTTAGGTTAGTTTAGTTGAATCTAGTTTAGTATAGTTTAGTTGTTTATTTTATTTTAGTTGAGTTTAGTGTAGTTGAGTCTAGTTTAGTTTAGTTGAGTCTAGTTAATATAGTTCAGTTGTTTATTTTATTTTAGTTGAGTTTAGTGTAGTTGAGTCTAGTTTAGTTTAGTTGAGTTTAGTTTATTGTAGTTGAGTCTAGTTTATTTTAGTTGAGTTTAGTGTAGTTGAGTCTAGTTGAGTTTAGTTGAGTTGAGTTTAGTTGAGTTTAGTTTAGCTGAGTTGAGTTTGGTTGAGTTTAGTTGAGTTGAGTCTAGTTTAGTTGAGTTTAGTTGAGTTTAGTTTAGTTTAGTTTAGCTGAGTTGAGTTGAGTTTGGTTGAGTTTAGTTGAGTTGAGTCTAGTTGAGTTTAGTTTAGTTGAGTTTAGTTGAGTTTAGTTTAGCTGAGTTGAGTTGAGTTTGGTTGAGTTTAGTTGAGTTGAGTCTAGTTGAGTTTAGTTGAGTTGAGTCTAGTTGAGTTTAGTTTCGCTGAGTTGAGTTGAGTTTGGTTGAGTTTAGTTGAGTTGAGTTTAGTTGAGTTTAGTTGAGTTTAGTTTAGCTGAGTTGAGTTGAGTTTGGTTGAGTTTAGTTGAGCTTGATTATTTTCAGGTGCGGAGCTAATTTCAAACACCTAGACAAGATAAAACATATTTCACCCAAAAGGAAGCAAAGAAGCCAGCATATTTAGAATCAGGTTGACGTCTTCGTCCTTATTGATCACCGTCTCAGTCAAATGTGGGTGTCGTAACGTGGTGGGTTGAGCACAGCTGAGCTGGTCCCAGTCTCCATATAACTCCATCTACACATCCTGAGTCGAGGTCTGTTGAGGTCTGTTGTGTTCTCAGTGGGTTTGGAGAGAAGGGGAGTTTTATTCGGGAGTGTTTTCTATCTGTTTCTAAAGAACCAGCCTTGTGTGTGCGCGCGGCCCTCTGCAGGGCTTACATAACAGCAGCTCGGCTTCAGGGAGGGTCTCTCCCCCTCAGTGGAAAAAGCTTCAGAGGGGAAAAGGAAAACTAACCGCATGTTTTTCCCCCAGGCCCTCTGTTACCATGGCAACGCTACACACAATGACATCATGGGCTGAGAAGAAACATGGGTTGTGTGTGTGTGTGTGTGTGTGTTTCAAGATCCCTGTGGAGTCAGCCCTTTATTTTCCCAGCTTGTTTGGCAGTGTTCAGCAAGGCTGACCTCATCCCTGTCTCACATTCCACGTTGTTTCTCTCTGCAGCCGGGTGGCTCTACCAGGCCGGCACACACACACACACACACACACACACACCTCTCACATATGTTGTTACGAGTTAAAACAACAACACCAGGAGTGTGTGTGTGTGTGTGTGTGTGTGTGTGTGTGTGTGTGTGTGTGTGTGTGTGTGTGTGTGATAGAGAGTCCGAGTGTCCCCTGAGTGTCCCCGTCTGTCCCCATAAAGCTGAGCGTCATTAATTTGTGTTAAGTTAAATGGTTCTTCGTACATTCTTATCTGACTCACTTGCTAAAGGAACTAATATAGCAGACGGCACAACATCCTTCTTCCTGCAGAGCTATTTGCAGCTGGTAACAAAAGCGGAATCTGTCCACAACCCCAAACTACACCCTTTCTGGCAATCTCAATTTTCTGCATCTATACAATAAACCTTTAGGACATTGACTTATGACAAAATAAGCTGTTTTTCATTCAGCTGCAGATTTATTGTACTTTTGAGATTTAAAATACAGGTGTGATTTACTCCTGTGTTTGGAAAATTTACCTTTTTTATGCAATATTTGTACATCCTTAAAGAACATCTACAACTTGTGTTTAACAAACCGGATGTGTTCAGATGGTGTGAAGCCAGAACGTGGACTTATGCCCCTTTTCCACTACATGGTACCAGCTCAACTCGACTCGCAGAGTGTTGTTTTCCATTACCATAACAGTACCCCTCAGTGTTGCTGGTCTGCATTGATTTTGGTACTTGCTCCAGTTTTTTTGGAACCTCGACAAAGGTGGCACCAGAAAAGTGGTAACCGTTATCAAAATACCAGTAATTTTCAGTAATTGAAAACAAAAAAAACGGCGAGTCGAGTTGAGCCGGTACCATGTAGTGGAAAGGGGGCATTGGTGTGTATGGGAGAGTGGACATAGTACACACATATACACATAGACACACAGTACACAGTAGTGTATAGTAAATATAGTAAATATGACTGTACAGCACTGTGTTTATGAGAGAGCTGGTGTAGTGTGACTATAAAGAAGTGTATGGCTGTGTCTAAATGAACAGCAGGGAGACCAGGGTTGGTTGGTTGGTTGGTTGGTTGGCACACAGCTATTTTCTGCTCCTTTGAAAGTCACAGAAACAAAAATGTATCATGGAAATGTTTGCTTAGTTGACCTGCACTCACGTACTATATTAAATCATCTGGAAGTCACTAACGTTTTTGGTGAGGGCAACATTTAGGTTTTATAGTGTCAAAAGTAAAGTGATCTGTGGAATAAACATATTATAAAACTGTTAGATAGAGATATGGGAAATGTGTTATTACTAGATGATAGACATATGAATCAGCTACATTTTGATATAAGATGTGAAAGTATGTGATGAGTGATGGTAGCAGCTGGCTAACATAATTTCACCACAAAGTTGGGTCAAATGTGAGCATGGTTGGTTAGCAAATCCAGCCTCGATATATGCATTTAGTAAAAAATATGCTAAGGTATGTGTTAAACGTGTGTGTGTGTGGGGGGGGGGTACTGAGGGGGCTACTGTTGTTGTAACTGTCCCTTTAAAAATATTCTGGTAACTGTCCCTTAAAAAATATTGTGGTAACTGTCCCGTTGAAAATATTGTGGTAACTGTCCCTTTAAAAATATTGTGGTAACTGTCCCTTTAAGAAAATTGTGGTAACTATCCCTTTAAAAATATTGTGGTAACTGTCCCTTAAAAAATGTTGTGGTAACTGTCCCGTTGAAAATATTGCAGTAACTGTCCCGTTAAAAATATTATGGTAACTGTCCCTCTAAATGTATTGCGGTAACTGTCCCGTTAAAAATATTGTGGTAAATGTCCCGTTAAAAATATTGAGGTAACTATTTCTTTAAAACTATTGTGGTAACTGTTCCTTTAAGAAAACTGTGGTAACTATCCCTTCAAAAATATTGTGGGAACTGTCCCTTTAAGAAAATTGTTGATACTCCCTGGTCGTCACACTCTTATAATCCTGGAGGTAAAAGTAAATATCAAAATTTTCATGGTTTTTGTATCATATTGTAACGTGCATGGGATAAGTAAATAATACATAATGTAATGTAAATAGACTCGCTAGCCCCTGGCTAGGGGTCGGATCCTTTAGTCGACTGGTTAACGTAGTCACCCGTGGTGCGGGAGACCCGGGTTGGCGTCCCGGCTGTGGCTGTTCCCAGCTGCCCCCAGAATTCGCTAAAATATGTTGCTATTTCTTTAACATTCCCACCCAGTTAGGCAAAAGTAAAATGAAAATTGAATCACATAATCTTAAATTATATGTGTTGATAAAGGGTAATGAAAAGTCATATTTTTTAGGTTGTACACAGTTACTACCAGTTAGATTATTTTGTGGCATTTCTGCATTATTATTTGATAGTGACAGTAGAGAGAGACAGGAAAGGCAGAGGAAAGAGAGGGGATGACATGCAGCTAAGATTCGAACCCAGGCTGCTGCGGTAAGGACTCAGCCTCATGTGGTACCGCTCTACCAGGTGAGCCGCCGGGGCACCCCTTGTCACACTACCAGTTAACTTTAGCTGTCACACACACACACACACACACACACACACCACAGCATTAAGAGTGTGTGTGTGTGTGCGCGCGTTTGAATTGTTTAAAAATTTTGTTTGGTTTTAAAGACGGGCAGATATTCTACTGAATGTTCATGTTTTCTGGTTCTTTTGTTTGAATTAAATGTTCAGATTGTTTCTGTTGGTTGCTTCATTTTTTGCAACTGTAACATTTTAACATTGTGCCAACAAACCCAATTACATGTGCCAACCAACCCCATTATGGCACAAATGCACAACACGACTTTAATCTCGAATCACCTAATCTTAGAAAACGTGTACATCCAAACATGTATTCATGGCTGAGCCCTTAACCTTTCATTTACTGCTGGTTAGAATATTCTAGCATGAATTATGCCAGAGAAATACAGCAGCCAGAGAAGAGTGTTCCAGCCAGCCCTGGGGCCTCATGTACAGTTAAGTTCAAAATGATCAGCCCCCTTTATGAAATGAAACAAAACCCTTAACTTTTCCATGGAAATGACCATAACCAAAGGTGTTGATAGTTTAATTGCTTCCAAAAGAACAAAGACAAAATCTCCACTAAGCCTGATTAAGATATTTTACTGATGTGCTGAATTGAAACAACAAAAATGACAAGGCCAAAATTATTAGCCTTCTGACAATTAATAGTCAATAGTGTAACCTTTCTGACTCACAACTGACAACAACCTCTTATGGTAGTTCCTAACTAGGTTGGCACATGTCTCTTGAGGGATTTTAGCCCATTCTTCCATGGCAAATTGTTCCAGCTCATCCTAATTGCGTGGTTTTCCAGCATGGACATGAACCTTGAGCTCCTGCCACAGATTCTCAATAGGATTGAGATCTGGGCTCTGAGATGGCCACTCCAAGACCTTGATTTTGGTGTCCTTCAAAATGTTTTAGACCAACTTGGATGTATGCTTCGGGTCATTGTCTTGCTGGAAGACCCAGCAGCGACATAAAGCTAGACTGGCAGCAGATTTCTTTACATTATCCTTCAAAATGTCAACATAATCTTCTTTCTTCGTGATCCCATGCACCCGAACAAGGTTCCCTGTGGTTCCCTGTGCCTGAAGCAGCAACACAGCCCCACAGCATTATGCTCCCACCACCATGTTTAACTGTGGCAACTGTGTTTTTAGGGTGGAAGGCCTCTCCCTTCCTTCGCCAAACAAAAGCAACATCCATGTGCCCAAACAGCTCAAGTTTACTCTCATCAGACCAAAGGGCAGATTTCTAGAACTCATGCCCATGTTTCAAATGATCACGGGCAAACTTCAGTCTGGCTCTGATGTGCCGCTGTGTGAGCAATGGAGTTTTTCTTGGATGATGACCTCGAAGCCCACCACGATGAAGAGCCCTCACAACAGTCTTCCTTGAAACATCAAGTCCAGAAGAGGCCAGCTCAGCAACAATCATCTTGGCAGAGATCCGGGGATAGGTTGTTGACATCTCTGACTATTTTCCTCTCCAACGTTTTTGAAATCTTGCACCTTGGACCACACCCAGATTTGTTTCTAACAAAATTTGTCCCTGTACAGCTGTTCTAGACACTATGAAACACTTGGAAATGGCAGTATAGCCTCCCCCCTTAAGATGAGCATCCACTATCTTCTTTCTGCGTTCCAGACTGATTTCTTTACTTTTTGGCATGATGAAATTACTTCTTACCAAGAATTTAAGAGTAGCCTTCTCAATCAAGTGTTCAAGTTCCACTAACCCTGTTCATTGGAGTCCCTTAAGTAAAGTTCAGTGCTGATTGGTTGCTCAGGTGTGGTTTGAAAGCTGATTGATTGGTCAGGTGTGTTTTGAAAGCAAAAAATCACATGGGGGCTAATAATTTTGACCACCTCAATCCTCACTACATTTGTTATAAAGCAAACCTGAAGATTTATTTTACATTCCAAAATATACCAATTAGGGGCCTTAACATTGATGAATGGTTTATTATGTAAAGTTTTATGAATGATTCAAACATTGGGCAGAATTTTAGGGAAATGTTCCATAGTTCCTTGGGGGCTAATAATTTTGACCTTAACTGTATCTATCGTTACGATGGGCAAATTTGTGTGTACACACCCATGGGATTTCTTAGCCCTGAAGTTTGTCTCAGAGACCAGTGCAGAACCTGGGTAACCCCTGAATCTAGACACCGATTGGCCAACACTGATATCTTTGCAGACCTGGGTGACTGCTTGTTGCAAGAGGTAGACAATAGATGTTAGGAGGAGGAATTACAAATAACCATCATGCTTTGCCTCTGACTGTCAGACAATCTTGAGGGCTAAAAAGTTTCATGGGTGTGTACGCACAAATTTGCCCATTGTAACGATTGGTACAAGAGGCCCCTGGTCTCCCCTACAGCATATTAGAAAACCATACAAGTGTTCTTTTATCTTGTTTTTATCTTGTAGTCTTGTGTTTAAGTGAGCTCACCAACACAAACCCCAGTCACCTGTGTACAAATGGCAAAGTGTTGAACCCTGAAAGCTACAACACATATTACACATACTACACACACTACACTCAGCTAGAGCAGGTCCTAGAATGCATGCACGGATCACACGTGTTGCCAGTTACACCACCTGAGGACAGATGAGAGGCCGTGTTGTTACTCCCAGTTCCTGACATGTGTTCTGGCATGTTGCTACACATGCTTGTGCTGTCTTCACAGTACACTGGAGGGTTTCTCCACCAAGACAGTGACATTCTTTCACTTTCAGCTGACAAGAGTTTAAGCAGAGTTAGAATGTTCTTACCTTCCCGGAGTTGATAATGTCACTGAAGCTTTGTGGATTGTGTTCTGTCCTCAACTTGGTTCATGATCATTGTCCTGATTATCACTAGCTTTGTCATTTTTCTTGACTGTGTTTATTTGTGGCCAGGTGTATTCTGTTTACTTTCATACTTCTGACACTACTATTCCTTTAGCTCTTTAACGGACCTAACGAGCAAGCGCCCCTGATTGGTACATTCTGTGGGACCATGCCCCCTCCAGCCAACACCACCACCAGCTCCTCCCTCACCTTGTTGTTCAGAACAGACTCCTCCTTGTCCATGTCCGGCTTCCAGATGATGTGGTACCAGAATGGTGAGAGAGGAACATGCCTCCACTCATGATCCTACATCAACAAAGTCAGAAGGTCACCTTTAAGGCCTCAGAAGCACTGGGTTCCAGTTTCAGGATGTGGTTGCATTTGATTCTAACCATATATAGGACGAGGTTATGTACAGAAATCTGAGAGGGCTCTTGCTCTTTAAGTAGCTTTTAACCTCAAGATACAACTTCCTTTCAGACTACAACAACCAAGCTTCTGTCTCTTGCAAACCAGAGCTGAACAAGCCTGGCATCACAGATGCATGCATGTTACCATAGTAATTTACCATAATTAAACTAATTAGAGAGAGGAATGATTATTATAGTAGGTGTTATTTTGATGTCATTACTCAAATATCAACACAAGCAAGATAAACCTGTTATTCCTGCTCTATTTTGCAGTACTTGGATGATCATCAGTATGACAGCAATGAATGAAGCACCCCCAGATATAACATCATGTAAAGCAGCTAGCCTTACTACATTGGCTAGCTAAAGGTCTATCCCACAAAAATTGCCAATTTAGCTCACCATCTAAATTCATATTTGAATTCCAAAAGTATTCATTTGATGATATTATCCAGTGTATATTTGACTATGAGAGCTGTTCACTGGCAGGGTAAATTACTACACGACCAAAAAAAAATAAATTCTATTTTAAGGCAAAGTACAGGAGCAAATTATTGTTTTCTTTTTGCTGCTGCTCTGATCAATAAACATACTAAGAATATGAGTCAAATTTGTCCCTCAAGTCAGAATTTTTTTTTCTCCAAAATTATGATTCATCATTTGACACGTTGCCTTCCAAAAAATTACATTTTCAAAATAATAGCATGACAGTGAAGCACTTTTAAAACTAACACGATCAGTCCAGCTCGTCTGACCCACAGTCTCTGTCACCAGGTTGTGGTATGGAGCTGACTGGTCCCAGCGGTTCCTTCAACAGCCCAGGTTACCCGGGTCGATACCCAGAGAACAGGGAATGCGTCTGGCATATCACCACGGCAGCCGGTAGCAGCATCACCATCAACATCCATGAGTTTGACGTGGAGTACCACCAAGACTGCAACTACGATGTCCTAGAGGTTAGACACAATCACTCACCAACTGTACTAGCACCCCTGTTAGCGTGGTAACTAGCTTACATGTTCACTCTTACATAGTCACCCACACAGTCACTCACCCATTTACTTTACCTGGGGACACTTTTATTCTTTGTCATGCAAATAGTTTTATGCTGCTCATAACACCAAAAAACACAAAAAAGTCATTATTGGTGGTATGAACATGCAATAAACTAAAGTCGCATTGTTAACTTTTTAAGAGATCATAAGGAGAAACAGGCCAACCTGTACTGACTTAATCATAGAATGTTGGATCAGTTCATGTGGACACAACATTTATTGAGAGAAATGTTTCATCATCATCTAAGTGACCTCTTCAGTCTCACCTGACTGCAGGTGTCCCCACCCTTATAAACAATACAGTGACTGCAGGTGTCCCCACCCTTATAAACAATACAGTGGCATAACCACCCAAACCAACGGTCAGTTTCATATGCAAATATGGGCATGACCATTAACTAGAGTTACAATGGTCATGTATACTATTCAGAGGATTGGGGAATCATTATAATCACAGCATTGTAAGATGGTGACAGATGTACTCTTACCCCCCCCCCCCCAGTTCAGGGATGGTCGTTCCCTCTTCACATGGATGGCCTCTTTGACTCTCCGTTCAAATCACCGCTCCTCCCTATCAAGGATGTGCACATCCTCATCCTTGAAAAGGTTATTGGCGATTGTAGTGAATGTTTGCCCTTGTTTCCTTGACTAGAGAGATGATAATAGTCAATATTGATAACAGCAAGAAGCACCGGGAAGAGGAGCACAAAGCCGCTGTATCTGTGCACGCCGACAATTCATGTGGAAAGGATAAAACAATATCAATGATTATGAGTGCTATCCAGTATTTTAAGACTATACATCATTTTAGGGGTGGGCCTTTTCCCCCCTATGAGCTTTGACTTGGTGTGTGTGACCCCCCTTCAACTCAGGTCTATGGAGGCCCTGACCTGTTTGCTCCACGGCTGGCCCAACTGTGCACCACCACCTCAAAACCCATGCAGGTGTCCAGCACTGGAAACATGGTCACGGTGCGCTTCAAGTCCGACGCTTATGTCAGTGGCAGGGGTTTCAACGCCAGCTGGACCGAAGTCCAGGGAGGTGGGTAGAAAGGTGTGGGTAAATACACAGGAACAGTGTTTGTCGTTCATTCATGAAAGAAAGAAAATACTCTTTTCAAATAACACGGGCATAGTATTAACATACCAGCTTTAAACAGGTCTTTTGCGGGGCATCCAGGTGGCGTAGTGGTCTATTCCAATGCCTACCAACACAGGGATTGCTGGTTCGAATCCCCATGTTACCTCCAGCTTGGTCGGGTGTCCTTACAGACATAATTGGCCGTGTCTGTGGGTGGGAAGCCGGTTGAAGGCATATATCCTGAATGCTGCTCTAGCACCTCCTCTGATCGATCAGGGTGCCTGTTCAAGAGGAGGAGGAACTGAGCGGAATAGCGTGATCCTCCCACGTGCTACGTCCCCCTGGTGAAACTCCTCACTGTCAGGTGAAAAGAAGCGGCTGGTGACTCCACATGTATCGGAGGAGGCATGTGGTAGTCTGCAGCCTCCCTGGATTGGCAGAGGGGGTGGAGCAGCAACTGGGACAACTCAGAAGAGTGGAGTAATTGGCCAAGTACAATTCGGAGAAAAGGGGGGGGTCAAAATAAAAAAATATATAGGTCTTTTGTGACTCCTAACATTCAATTTCTCCTATAGCATTCGATTTCTCTTCTCTTCTCTTCTCTTCTCAGGCTGTGGTGGTCCAGTGACAGCTCCATATGGAGAAATTCACTCCCCGTCCTACCCTAACAATTACCCCAGCAACGTGGACTGTTCCTGGGTCATCAGCGTTGACCCTAGCCACCGTGTGCTCTTCAACTTCTCCGACCTCGATATTGAGTACGACACTGCCTGCTATTGGGACAATGTGGCTGTAAGAACCTGATAAGCTATTAAAATACTCCCCTGACTCTAAATAGTCACAGTAGATTCTAGGTTCAAGAGCTTTATTGTCATCATCCGGACAAGAAAATCACAGCTGCTACTTCCACAGGGCAAGCCAACTACAAGATTAAATAGAAATATGGAACACTGTTACAGAATAAAATAAGGGACTAATTTAAAAACCATTATAAATAGTCCTATTAAACAGATAAAAAACATACCAAAGGGGGAAAAAATCAAGAAGTACCATAGATGCATTTGGCAGCAAAGTTGTCAAAATAAACATTTTAAGCGCCTTGTCTTTATGCTGCACACATAGTCCGTGTATCGCACATACAGTCCTTGTGTTGCATATGAGAGTTGGGGGGGGGGGGCTTTGGTTGTGGCTGTGGGGGATTGTTCAGTAGTGTGTGACAGCCCTGGGAAAGAAGCTCTTGCTGAGAGTAGATGGTGTAGTATTGAATAAGTCTTGGTTGGGAGCTGCGAAGTCAAACCTGTCCCAATGCATACCCTCCAACACACTGTTTTGTAAGATAAGATAAGATGTGCTTTATTAATCTCCATATTGTGTATGCACCATATGGATATTAATAAAACATTTGTTGATAATGACTAGCTAGCTAGCTGGCTGAGTTGACCAGGGCTAATCAGCACAGTTGAATGGCTGACAGGGGATGGTGGAGAAAATAATACAGCAACGTTAGCACTTGGCTATAAATAAATTAAGTAAAGGGGGGTGGGCAAACGCAAGACCAGTATGTAGGAAAGCCCTTGTTAAGAAGAAGAGTTTAGTTTGGCTCCCACTAGTATTACTGGTATTGTGCACTCACTTCAGTTTACTGGTAAGGTTACTGGCCCTTTAAGAAATACAGAGACTTTCCGGTTCTAACCAGTTTGTCTCAGTCTGCCTGTCTGCTAGTGAGCTACTGTTTGCCTATCTTCCATTTCGAGGAAATTGTGTGTCAGTGACAGATTTAAGTAGATTATGTATGTCTTCATTTGTGCATTTTTCATTCACTGCGACTTACTCGGAAATATGTTTATATAAATCCGTTTTCTGTTGCTTTTGTTTCTTTCTGCTAGTGAGACGCTGTTAGCTATGCCATGCTGGTTAGCTTAGCTGGGCGTTAGTTATGTTCCGTTCCGCTGCTGTGCCTCACGCCGACACGTGTTGTGTTATGTTTATTTGTGTTCATGTGGATTATGATAGCTCATGTGTTATTATTGTTCATTAATATAGATGTGTATTGTGTTTTTTGAGCATACGCCATTATTCCATGACAGTGCATAATTTGGCCAAGAGGTGAAATATAAAGAGAGAAAAGTAGAGGGCAAGGGGCGTCCAGGTAGCGTAGCGGTCTATTCCGTTGCCTACCAACACAGGGATCACCGGTTCGAATCCCCGTGTTACCTCGGCTTGGGTGGGTATCCCTACAGTCAATTGGCCGTGTCTGGGGTGGGAACCCAGATGTGGGTATGTGTCCTGCTCACTGCACTACCTGCTCCTTTTGTGGGTCGGGGAGCCTGTTCGGGGGGAGGAGGAGTAACTGGGGAGAAAGAGGGAGGAAAAAAAGTAGAGGGCCAAGGACTGAGCCCTGAGGTACGCCATATTTAACATCAGAGAATGTTGATGTAATATTATTGTGGCAGACAAACTGTGTTCTTCCAGATAAGCCAAGAGAGAGCTAAGCCGGAGACACCAAAATTACAATTTATTCTGTCTAATAGTATACAGTAATCAAGTCCATGAATACTGGGATGGCATCCAGCGCTTTACCTGTACCACCAACCATAGGGTTAGTGGTTGTGTCAGGAAGGGCATCTGACGTAAAATTATGCTAAATCATTATGCGGATTGACAAGCCCATACTGGATCAGTCAAGGCTCCGACCGGAAACAGCTGAGGCCCAGGTTGATAATGGCCGCGATTGGCACTGTTCCCTCACGGGTTACCAATGGAAACTGTAAAATCTGCTGTTGCGACCCCTGAGAAACGGAACAAGCTGAAAGAAGAAGAAGAAAAATAGTATACAGTAATCAATGGTGTCGAAGGCTGCACTGAGGTCAAATAGTAAAAGCACAGAGGTAGAATCAGAGTCCAGAGCAAGTAGAAGATCGTTCACCACTCTGGTCAGAGCAGTTTTCAGTGGAGTGACAGGCCCTGAAAGCTGATTAAAAAGGTTCATATAGATGGATTTCTTCTATATGGGTCAAAAATCTGTGATACAAAACCTCTCTCTAGTACTTTAGAAAAGAATGGAAGATTAGAGACTAGTCAATAGTTATTAAGAGACCCTATTAAGAGGTTTGACCACAGCTATCTTAAAACTGCTGGGAACAGAGCCAAATTATCAAAATCCAGTACTGTAGGTCCCAGGAAAGGTCAGAGGTCTTTAAATAGTTTTGCTGGTAAAGGGTCAAGTGGGCAAGTAGCTGGTTTAGAAGCTGACACAAGCTTAGTCAAAGTATCGAGAGAGTCTCAAAAGCTGTAATAACAGGGACTATCAGTGACTCATTCATTTTTACATAGATATGAATTTGGTAAGACAGGATCTGCAGGAGTAGCTGGAGTTGATGAGCTACATCTGTTTATGACCTCACCAACCTTATCACAGAAAATGTCTAGAAACTCATGGGCCGTGAATGGTGAGCAGCTAAGACGGTCTGTGACATTCTACAGATATAGATATTGAAACTATAGTGAAAGGTGTGTTATGTATTATTGCTGGTATGATGTCAATATCACTATCAACAGATCATTTTCGCTGTCTATTTCTGCTGAGAACCACGTGGCTCATGCAGAGAAAATAAGCTTAACGCTGAAACTCTAGATGATGTGCTGCTGCAGCACGGCTCGAGCCGCAGCTCTCAGACTGCGTGGTGCTCTAACATGTTAACATGGGAGCCAAAATGAAAAGCAGGGTCCCACAACACACAGGCACTGCTCAGGTAGGCGGTGTGTCCTAGGCCTGAGAGTCAAAATCGTAACAGATGCACCATGTCTGTGAGTAAAGCTTGACCACTGCATACTCGCATACACACAATGGCCAAATTTTCTGCATTTCTGTCACTTGCTTGAAAATTATGACTTCTACGCCCACTGATTGCCACAATGACTGCCTGTGTAGCTGTGGTGCTTCATCACACACTCCAGGCTAATGGCTGTGTAATAGATCATTTTGTTGGAGCAAATGAGTAAGAAAGACCCACAGACAAGTCTGAATGCTGATGTTCTGATGCCAAGCTTGTCATGAGACAACGTGCTGGATGACAGACCCACACTGATTTAAATACACGGGTGGAAAATAGTATGGAGGAACCAGGTTAGATATTCGCAGCCATGTCACTTACCATTCACTTACATTATATTGATGAAATCATTTGTTGAACTAGTGAATGGTGAGTTTTGGGTAAATTCTTTCTAAAAGTCTGGTTATAGTGTTTTCATTCGAAGAAGTTGCTTTGTACGTCTTTCTGTTAGGTAGGGGAATATTCAGAGTATGACAAGACTGATTCTGTCAGCACCAGTAGGCCTTGCATTCAGCTGATCCTGACTCAGTATCTGCTGATCAGGTGTTTGCTCTCTCACAACATGAAGCAGGTCTGTCATTTCAGCCAGAGAGGATGGCATCACACGTGGATTCTAACCTCCCTCTCAGAGTGTTATTAATTTCTTTTTTTGGGGGGGGGGTATTTTCCCCCCCTTTTCTCCTCAATTGTACCTGTCCAATTACCCCTCTCTTCCCAGCCGTCCCGGTGTCGGCTGCACCCCCTCTGCCGATCCGGGGAGGGCTGCAGACTAACACATGTCTCCTCCCATACATGTGGAGTCACCAGCCACTTCTTTTCACCTGACAGTGAGGAGTTTCACTAGGGGGAGGTAGCATGTGGGAGGATCCCGCTGTGCCCCCTAGTCCCCCCCCGCCGAACAGGCACCCCGACCAACCAAAGGAGGCGCTAGTGTAGCAACCAGGACACATACCGACATTCGGCTTCCCACCCGCGGACACGGCCAATTGTGTCTGTAGGGATGCCCGACCAAGCCAGAGGTAACACGGGGATTCAGACTGGCGAGCTCCATGTTGGTAGGCAATGGAATAGACTGCTACACTACCCGGATGCCCCAGAGTGTTATTAATTTCTGTACTGCCCCTTCATTTCTATCTCTTGATTTATCCGTCTCTCTGACTGACTGTTTAACTTCTGTCTTCTAGATCTATGACGGTCCGACCATCTGGGCTCCATTGCTGGCCCGCTTATGTGGCGAAACACTCCCTGCCCCCATCATCTCCACCCAGAACACCATCTACGTCCGCTTCCGCTCCGACTCCAGCCGCAACCATCGTGGCTTCAGCGCTCGTTTCTCAGAAGGTGAGTGTGTCCCTGTGTGTCCCCATGTTGACCTCCAACACGTGTGTGTGGAAATATGAGATGGAAAATAAATAGAAGTTGTACTTTTTTATCTATTTTATTTATTTATTTATTTATTTATTATTGCAGCTTGTGGAGCTACCATTATAACAGATGATGTGGGTGGTGCAATTGCATCGCCACGGTACCCAGCCATGTACCCGCCCAATCAGAACTGCAGCTGGATTATCAGAGCACAGGAGCCATGTGAGTTGTATGAATCAGTTTAAAAATCTCCCTCCATACCCCCCCCCCCATACCCATACATGCACAGAACACTATTTATCGTGTTTACATGGTGGTTTGTTCAGGCTGCATTTTGATGTCTTGTTTTTCTCTGACCAGTCAACCACGTGACCTTATCATTCACTGACTTCGACTTGGAGATGTTAAACTCCAACTGCTCCCATGATGCTGTGGAGATCCTGGATGGAGACAACTACCAGGCCCCATCTTTAGGTCCTGTATCTATCTATTGTGTGTGTGTGTGTGTCTGTGTGTGTGTGTGTGTGTGTGTGTGTGTGTGTGTGTGTGTGTGTGTGTGTGTGTGTGTCCATTCAAGTCTGCATTTTTGCCTTACTCATCACTAGTGAATACAAGATTTAGCCACCACTGATGTCCTTCATCACTGAGAATGCAAATTACATTTATTCCATGACAGCATATAATTTGGCCAAGAGGTGAAATATGAAGAGAGAAAAGTAGAGGGCAAGGGGCGTCCAGGTGGCGTAGCGGTCTGTTCCGTTACCTACCAACACAGGGATTGGCAGTTCAAATCCCCGTGTTACCTCCGGCTTGGTTAAGCACCCCTACAGACACAATTGGCCATGTCTGCGGGTGGGTAGCTGGATGTGGGTATGTGTCCTGGTCACTGCACTAGCACCTCCTCTTGTCAGTCAGGGCACTGTTGGGGGACTGGGGGGAATAGCGGAATAGCGTGATCCTCCCATGTGCTACGTCCCCCTGGTGAAACTCTTCACTATCAGGCGAAAAGTAGTGGCTGGTGACTCCACATATGTTGGAGGAGGCATTTGGTAGTCTGCAGCCCTCCCCGGATCGGCAGAAGGGGTGGAGCAGTGACCGGGATGGCTCAGAAGAGTGTGGTAATTGGCCAGGTACAATTGGGAAGAAAATGGAGAAAAAATAAATAATAAACAAAACTGGACAATAGTAAAGTATTACAATTAATTGATTGATGAATTTTGATGATACTCTCTTCAGGTCGCTATTGTGGGTCACAGGTCCCTCATCCAGTGACATCATTCAGCAATGCCCTGGTGGTCAACTTCTTCTCTGACATGTACACCTCCAGGAAAGGCTTCAGAGCCACACATTCTGGTTCCACCTCCAGTAAGACATCATACTAACGAGGGCTTCCTGTTCCCAAATTGAATCGTTTAACTTGTATATCTGATCTCTCCCTAAAAAAGCCTTATTTTAAATATTAACTTGTCCTACAGTCCAACTTGTCTACTGCTTCCTTGCTCTTTTCCCAATGCATTCTCCTTCCCTCTCCTCTCCTCCTCTTTTCTGTCCTGTCCTGTCTCAGGTTGTGGAGGAGATCTGGTCATGGAGACTGGCGCGTTCAACAGTCCAAACTACCCAGATGCCTATCCTCCAAATGTAGAATGTGTCTGGACCATCACAAGTTCACCAGGGAACCGTCTCCAACTCTCCTTCATGTTAGTTAGTAGCAAAAATAGAACTGCAGATTGTTGTGTTTCTTTGTCTACGAACCTTATCATAGAGTAACTTAAAACTCAAAAAAGTGGAGTTAACTACTCGGCTGAAAGGTGTACTCTGGCTCAGGGAAAGTAAGTTAGTCTATCCCATTCCTCAAAACCCACTGTCAACCTGCCCTTGAGCAAGGCACTACACTGTGGAGTCCAGCTGAGTTACTCAGTAGTCAGTAGTTTAAAACTATAGTTAGACTGGACAACTCCCAGGTGTAATTGTGAGCTGTGGGAATGTAAAGTGGGGCGGTGCTGAAACAGATACGCTGGGCTCAGGCAACCTTCTTTGGTTTAGAATAAGGTGATTGCTCAAAAACTCTTGAGACCATGGTTCTCTACCAGAAAATGCTGGGATCGCTCCCTCCGGGTTGGGAATGAGTTGTTGCCTCAAGTGAAGGAGTTCAAGTATCTCGGGGTCTTGTTCACGAGTGAGGGTAGGATGGAGCAGGAGATTGACAGGCAGATTGTGCAGCATCAGCAGTAATGCAGATGTTGTACCGGACCGTTGTGGTGAAGAGGGAGCTGAGCCGGAAGGCAAAGCTGTCAGTTTACCAGTCAGTCTTCGTTCCAACCCTCACCTATGGTCATGAGCTTTGGGTAGTGAACGAAAGGGTGAGATCGCGGATATAAGCGGCTGAAATGAGTTTCCTCCGTAGGGTGTCTGGGCTCAGCCTTAGAGATAGGGTGAGGAGCTCGGACATCCGGAGGGAGCTCGGAGTAGAGCCGCTGCTCCTTCACGTCGAGAGGAGCCAGTTGAGGTGGTTCAGGCATCTGATTAGGATGCCTCCTGGGCGCCTTCCTTTGGGGGTTTTCCGGGCACGTCCAACTGGGAGGAGACCCCGAGGTAGATCCAGAACTTGCTGGAGGGACTACATGTCCAATCTGGCCTGGCAACGCCTTGAGATCCCCCAGGAGGAGCTGGAGGGTGTTGCTGGGGAGAGGGACGTCTGGAGTTCCCTACTTAGCTTGCTGCCACCGCGACCCGACCCCGGAGAAGAGGCTGAAGATGAGATGAGATGAGATGAGATGAGATGAGATGATTGCTAACTTGCAAGTTTGACATGGGCAGTATTTATTAAGTCAGTAATTGCTTTAATTTCAGTGGTGAAGTAACTTCCTGCTAATTACTGACTCGTTACATGTCTGCTGGGAGAATTAGCCCTGATGGTACACATGTCTAATTACTGACTCGTTACATGTCCGCTGGGAGAATTAGCCCTGATGGTACACATGTCTAATTACTGACTCGTTACACGTCCGCTGGGAGAATTAGCCCTGATGGTACACATGTCTAATTACTGACTCGTTACACGTCCGCTGGGAGAATTAGCCCTGATGGTACACATGTCTAATTACTGACTCGTTACACGTCCGCAGGGAGAATTAGCCCTGATGGTACACATGTCTAATTACTGACTCGTTACACGTCCGCTGGGAGAATTAGCCCTGATGGTACACATGTCTAATTACTGACTCGTTACACGTCCGCTGGGAGAATTAGCCCTGATGGTACACATGTCTAATTACTGACTCGTTACACGACCGCTGGGAGAATTAGCCCTGATGCTACACATGTCTAATTACTGACTCGTTACACGTCCGCTGGGAGAATTAGCCCTGATGGTACACATGTCTAATTACTGACTCGTTACACGTCCGCTGGGAGAATTAGCCCTGATGGTACACATGTCTAATTACTGACTCGTTACACGTCCGCAGGGAGAATTAGCCCTGATGGTACACATGTCTAATTACTGACTCGTTACACGTCCGCAGGGAGAATTAGCCCTGATGGTACACATGTCTAATTACTGACTCGTTACACGTCCGCTGGGAGAATTAGCCCTGATGCTACACATGTCTAATTACTGACTCGTTACACGTCCGCTGGGAGAATTAGCCCTGATGCTACACATGTCTTTCTCTTGCCTCTCAGAATGTTCCATCTCCAGGTGAGTGACGGCTGTGGACATGACTATCTGGAGATCAGGGAGGGGAACTCCACGGGTCACCTAGTGGGTCGCTTCTGTGGCAACTCCCTCCCATCCAACTACACCTCCATCATCGGCCACATCCTCTGGATCAAGTTCCGCTCAGACACAACTGTGAGCGGAGCTGGCTTCAGAGCCACCTTCTCACACCGTGAGTGTGTGTGTGTGTGTGTGTGTGTGTGTGTGTGTGTGTGTGTGTGTGTGTGTGTCTGTGTGTGTGTGTGTGTATGTATGTGTGTGTGCATGCATGCATGTGTGTGTGTCTGCATGTGTGTGTGTGTGTGTGTGTGTGTGTCTGATGATTTGTGTGTGTGTGAGAGAGTGAGTTTGTTGATGTGTGTGTGTGAGTGAGATTGTTGATGTGTGAGTGTGTGTGAATGTGTGAGTGTGAGTTTGTTGATGTGTGTGTGTGAGTGAGATTGTTGTTGTGTGTGTGTGTGTGTGTGTGTGTTTGCTGATGTGTTTGTGTGCGTGAGAGTGAGTTTGTGTGTGTGTTTGTGTGCGTGAGAGTGAGTTTGTGTGTGTGAGTGAGTTTGTTGATGTGTGTGTGTGTGTGTGTGTGTTACTTACTTACACCCACTGTGTGCATGTGTAACTCATATTTACTGTGATAATTGCTCCCCTTCGTTGTGTTTTAAAAGTCGTCCAAAAAAAGCAAGTCAAACACAACACACGTGTTGCCTCATCGATCCAGAGCATGTCTGCTGAGGTGTGCTGGTGCAGAGCTCCATGTTTTAGTGTGACCTCTTCCCTCTCCCGTCCTTGTTCCAGTGTACGGTAACGACTTGACGGGTGAGTCGGGCCAGATAGCGTCCCCGCTGTACCCTCGTATGTACCCCAACAATGCTGACTACCGCTGGACGGTCACTGTGGACGGAGACAGCTACATCCAGGTCCACTTCCTGGACATGGACATAGAGGACCTGTCTGACTGCTACTTCGATCAGCTCAAGGTAGGCGTGGTGTGTGTGTGTGTGTGTGGCGGGGGGGTGTCAGAGCACCAGCATGGTCCATCAGTATGACTTCCATGCCAGTGTGCTGCAGAAGAAACTCTTTTTTGAATAATGAAGATTGAATCGGTGTTGGTTTTATATGTGTTCCCCCACACTTCCACACAGTAGGTGATGTATGGAAGTATGAGGGAACAGTACAAGTTGTAAAGTGAAGCTTGATTTAGAAGCTCTTTGACTTTGAATAGTATTGCAATTGATTTGGATACTTTGGCCTTGGTATAATTTATATGTGGTTTCCAACATAATTTATTGTCCACTATTACCCCAAGAAATGTAATTTCAGTCACTCTTTCTATGTCTACATTGTTAATCATGAGTTTCTTGATTGAGTTAATTTTACAGTTACCAAAGTTTATAAATTTTGTTTTACTTAAATTCAATGTTAGTTTGTTAGCATCAAACCACCTCTTCAACTTCATCAGGTTCTTTCCCACTATACCCAGGAGTTGATCCAGATGATCCCCACAGCAAAATAAATTTGTGTCATCAGCAAATAAAATGGCTTTCAGAGATTCAGACACTTCACAAATATTGTTTATATATAGAATAAACAGTAATGGTCCCAACACTGAGCCCTGGAGGACTCCACATGTGACTTTCAGTAGGTGAGACTTGAAGTTTGTAATTCAACATATTGATATCTGTCTTTTAGATAGCTGGTTAACCAGGAGAGTACGGTTCCCATAATTCCATATGATTGTAGTTTTTTCAGTAATTATTTATGGTCTATGGCAGGGGTGTCAAACTCCAGGCCTTGAGGGCCGCAGTGTCTGCAGGTATTTGTTGCAACCGTGCACTACACCACCTGATTTAACTAATTAGCTCACCTCCTGGATCAAGGAGGGAAAGGAACTAGTTTAATCAGGTGGTGAAGTGCATGGTTGCAACAAATACCTGCAGACACTGTGGCCCTCGAGGCCTGGAGTTTGACACCCCTGGTCTACGGTGTCAAATTCTTTTTTAGATCCAGAAATACCCCTATTGCATATTTTTTGTTTTCTATTGCCATTGTTATTTCATCTACAAATTCTATAAGTGCAAACGAAGTTGCTCTGTTTGCTCTAAAACCATATTGCTGATCATACAGTACATTATGTTTTGTGATGAAGTCATGTATTCTTGAAAAGTATGTTTTTTCTAGTATTTTTGAGAACTGTGGAAGTAAGGAAACAGATCTGTAATTTGAAAAGACGTGTCTATCACCAGACTTATAGATTGGTATAACTTTGGCTGTTTTCATTTTGCTTGGAAAAACACCAGTTTGTAGGGATTGGTTACAGATGTGAGACAAAGGTTTTGCAATGCATTCGATGATATTTTTGACCGTAAACATGTCTATTCCATTCCAGTCAGTGGACTTCTTGTTCTTGAAATTTTCAACTGTGTCAATAATTTCTTTTTCATTTGTTCACCTTAGAAATATGGATTCTTTAACAGATGTTTTCTTGCTTTCCACATTATCTCCGCTACCGGTTTTTGCGATTTCCTCAGCCAAATCAGGACCAACACTGACAACAAACTTATTGAACTCATGTTCAACCATGGCCATGTCATTAACAGTTGAATTAGTACTAGTCAGGAAATGGTTAGGGTATCCGGCCTTCCCACTTCCTTTTTTAATAATATAATTTAATACATTCCATGTTTATTTAATATTGTTTTTGTTGTCCTGTAGTAATTTACTGTAATAATCCTTTTTGCTGATTCTCATAATTCTAGTTAATTTGTTTTTATATATCTTATATTTTTGATCAGCTTCTATTGTTCTTTTCCTTAAAAATTCTTTATATGAGAAATTTTTCTTCTTACATGCACTTAGTATTCCTTTAGTTAACCATGGTTTTTCAGCATATATTTGTTTATCTACTTTCCTTACTGGTGGGCAATTTTTTTCATGCAGCGTTACTATAATGGACTGAAATGATTCATAGGCCTCATTTGCATCTTCTACATAAACCTCATTCCATTCATGTTTCATTAGGTCTTCTTTAAAATAATTGATAGCATGTTGTGTTATGTGCCTTGTCATTTTGAAGGTTTTGGTATCTTTCTTGGTCATGGTACAGCTCTGGATTATTGCAAAGACCGGCAGATGGTCACTAGTGTCATCTATTACTATTCCACTTACTACTTTGCGGTCAATGGCGTTGGTCAATACGTTGTCAGTTAGGGTTGCACTGTGCGTTGGTATTCTGGTCGGTCTTGTGATTGTGGGATATAGGCTGGTACTGTACATGGAATTAATGAACTCTGGAGTTGAATTGTGATCATGTGGGTTTAACAAGTCAATGTTGAAATCCCCACAGATAAAAACCATGTTCTTGTTATTTATGTTGGTATAAAGTTCTGATAACTTTTCTCCAAAGGTGTCAATGCAGGAACCAGGTTTTCTATAAATGCAGCTAATTAGTATATTTTTTTAATTTCCCCATGTCTATTTCTACTGTGATACACCATGATATTATCCAAACAAATGACATCTTAGCAACAGAATAACTTTTGTAATTTTTATCTATGTATGTATAGTGCAACCCCACCCCCCACCACCACCCTTTGACTGACTCCTGTTAATGAAATAGCTTTCATATCTCCACCATGTCGGTGTGTCCCTCATGAAGCCCAGTTTCAGATATTGCTAGTGCTGGGAACTTGTTGTCCATTTGTCTTAAACAGTGTTTGATTTTTGAAATGTTTGAATTAAGACTCCTACTACGGAAGTGAATTATTGATATTGATCCATCCATATTTACATTTCTTTTAAACTGGTCATCTGTATAGTATTCACAATCACTGTTTGCATTGTTATAAAAATTATTTTCAGGGTTAATGATATTTTCTATGTCTTGTGTTTTATGATCCGTATATTTGAATGTTTTCAAGTTCAGCTTTTGGTAATCAGCAGATGAGTGACTGTTAATGTCTGAACTTGTCATGACAGATTTTAGTACATCCAGTTAGTGAGTTATTGAGTTTGTCCATTACCTTTTTGTGTTGTTCTCCCTTGTTGTGATCTTATCTGTGGGATCATGCTTATCCACTTATCCAATTCGCTGATGAGGTGTACTGTTGCTGCCTCTGGTGTTGATCCGTTTAGCTTGATGCAAATTTTGCAGTTTGAAGTCCGAGTTGCTTGAATCCTGTTCTGCTTTTTCAGATGTGGGCTTTTCTGGCAGCGTCTGCCTTCTTTTTGGTTAAATGGTCGTTGATGTAGACGTCAGTTCCCTTAAGCTTGCTTCCTTGTTTGAGGAGCGCGTGCTTTTTCTTTCTGTTTGTGAACCGGATGATTATTGCTGGTGTTGCGTTTTTATTTTTGCTGGGCAGGGTATGACAAGCCTCTACATCCTTGCTGTTGATTGAGATACCCTTACTGTCCAAAAACTTCACAACTTGTTTCTCAAGTGATTCCCTTTCGGCCTCGGTTGCGTCGGCTCCAACCCCAGCGGTTGTGTGTGGTACACGCTACGCTACACTGGCGTGCTTGGGTTTGAAACTCTGAAGTAACAGATGTTTCCACAACACACCCTGAAGCCTTTATTGTCTGTCACTACTCCTTTTTTTTCTGGATTTTCTTCCCGCTTTTTCTCCCTAATTGTACTTGGCCAATTACCCCACTCTTCTGAGTCATCCTGGTCGCTGCTCCACCCCCTCAGCTGATCCGGGGAGGGTTGCAGACTACCACATGCCTCCTCCGATTCATGTGGAGTCACCAGCCGCTTCTGTTCACCTGACAGTGAGGAGCTTCACCAGGGGGAGGTAGCACGTGGGAGGATCACACTATTCCCACCAGTCCCCCCGAACAGGCGCCCCAACTGACCAGATGAGGCGCTAGTGCAGCGACCAGAACACATACACACATCTGTCTTCCTACCCACAGACACCAATTGTGTCAGTAGGGACACCCGACCGAGCTGGCGGTAACATGGGGATTTGAACCTGCGATCCCCGTGTTGGTAGGCAACGTAATAGACCGCTATGTTACCGGGACTCCCTGTCTCTCACTACTCCTGTCCTCTCACAGGCGTTCAGCTGCAGCCTCCACCTTCCACACCCGTAGTGTTCTGGACATGAAGTCCAGCAGTGAGAGGAAGCCCAAGCCGCTATGTTCCTGCAGCATCAGGCTCTGTCTCAGCTGTCTCTTATGTAATCCTGCAGATATTTGATGGTCCAAACGTGCACTCGTACCCCATTGGGACGTACTGTGGCCTGTCCCTTCCCGCCCCGGTACGCAGCTCCGGCAGCAGCATCACGCTGGAGTTCCAGTCAGATGTGGTTGTCGGGGGCGGAGGCTTCCTGGTGGAGTGGACAGCTGTCCAGGACTCTGGACCCCTGCCCACCATCGCACCAGGTCAGTCAGAAACATTTTTACACAATGCCTTATAGACACAGATGAGTTGACGGGTGGAGAGACAGACTCAGTTGTGTAAGTGTACGTATGGTTTTTGCCCTCTTCTCCCCCAGGTGCATGTGGGGGTGCCCTGATGCCCGGAGAGAGCCCACACTTCCTCTACTCTCCCGGGTGGCCTGAAAACTACGCCTCCAACCTGGAGTGTACCTGGGTGATCCGCTCCCCAGACTCCACTGTAGAATTCAACCTGCTTTCTCTGGATGTGGAGGACTACCCCAGCTGCTACTTCGACAGCCTTGTCATCCGAGACGGTAAGCTGGCGACATGCCAGACTTCACAACGCAAAGGAAACACCATGCTCAGGCTCAGCGCAGTTTACTGAGCCAACATTTCAGCTCAAAAATGTGTCAAGGCATTAAACTTTGGCGGCAGGGTGGCCCAGTGGTTAGTGCTGTCGCCTCACAGCAAGAAGGTCCTGGGTTCGAACCTCGGGGTTGTCCAACCTTGGGGGTCATCCCAGGTCATCCTCTGTATGGAGTTTGCATGTTCTCCCCGTGTCTGTGGTGGGTTTTCTCCGGGTGCTCCGGTTTCCCCCACCATCAAAAAGACATGCATGTTAGGGTCAGTACTCCTGTCTGTGCCCCTGACCGAGGCATGGCGAGACCACCTGGAGCTGGTCCCCAGGTGCTGCATGGCAGCTCCCCACTGTTCCTAGCTACATAGGTAGGATGGCTTACATGCAGAGAGGAATTTCCCCACGGGGATCAATAATTCAATTCAATTTTATTGTCATTAAAAACAATTTGCAGGCACATGTCAAAGCGCAAGGGGGGAGAACAGTCCCCCCCTAAAGTATCTCAAAATCAAAATCAGGGTGGTGCAGTGGCTACCACGGTCACCTCACAGCAAGAAGATCCTGGGTTCGAGCCCCGGGGTAGTCCAA